>NC_057867.1:20754779-20880390 GCF_019393635.1 Dromiciops gliroides | reverse complement strand
GCTTCATCCACTGCGCCACCTAGCTGCCCCTCCCCATCCTCTTGACCTACTCCTCTCCACTGGATCTCATCCTCTCTTCCCTATTGTTGCTAAACTCTCCTGGTTCTCCTTCTACTCTCTGCTCCTTTTTAGTCTCCTTTGCTGGATTTCCATCCAGGACACATCAGCTCACTGTAAGTGTCCTCCATTACTCCATGTTATACTTGCCTCTTCTCCCTCTGTACTTGGTGATCTCAGTTCCCCTCTGTGTGGTTGTCTTCCCTGTGAGAATAAAATTGGATATTAGATCATAAATCTCCCCTACTTAACTTTTCCCTAATTTATCTCCCAGACTAGTAAATGGAAGAAGCTTCTGGTTTTCTAGATAGAGCCTTTATTGTATGGTAGTCACAAGGTGGTGTTGATTAGAAGGATAGGAAAATAGAAATACAATACAAATCGTCTTAAGTCTAGGCTTAGTCTATATTCCTTATAAAAACTCACCAAACCGAAAAGGCCACCTTTGGAGAGAGAGAGACCGTCTGTGCCGCGCCGTCAGGAGTCCCGCCAAGCAGGCAAAAAGGCCTACTCCTGTTCTCTCCACCCCGGAAGTCCAAAAACCCGGCAGGCAGTCTGACATGCGCAGCAGGGGGACTGTTCATCTCCTCCCCAAAAGGGTGGTCCTTGAAAAACTGGCGTCTTTCAGTTATCCTAACCGACTGTTAAAAACTTTCATATTTTACCACATTTCCCCCCTTTGCTTCCTCAAGAAACGGAATGTTTCCTTGATGGAACAGTAAAAAGAATATAATAACTTTTGCTGACTAATAATATGCGAACAACAATACAGAAAAGGAAGAGAGGAAAGTTTTGTCCAGAGGGGCGATTTTTTTTTTTCTCATGAACCGACGCTTTGACATTAGTCTTGCAAAGGGAGAGCCTCTGCAGAGAGTACATGTTACAGATAGTATATATTATAACAGAAAGGAGATAGTAAAAGCTAATAAAGCAAAACAGTTCATATAAAGTCTCTGAGTTCTCTTGTCTTCTTGAAGTGGTAAGATGTCATCAGGAGGAAACTGGATTCTGGTCTGGAAAACTGGATTCTGGACTCTGGTCTGGATTCTGGACTCTGGACTCTGGTCTGGATTCTGGACTCTGGACTCTGGTCTGGAAAGCTGGATTATCTTCTTTAACTGTTTGAATTGCTGTATTTTTAAAACCTTAGCATAGCATTGTCAATGATCAAATTAATAAATTCCATTACATTCCCTTCTTTATATCCTTAGACTTTCAATAGAGGGTTGAGGTAGTTTTGCAATCAGTAACACTTTTTACCACCATGTGTCTGGATCAAAGTCAAATTTAGTATGTGTTCATGACACCTGAAAATGTTATGGAAAGGTTATCATACCATATCTCACGGTTCTGAGACAGCCAGTGATTGTGCTAGGCAAATTCAACTGAGTGAGATAAAAAGATAAATAAGTTAAGTTAAATTAGGTTAAATTAGGAGGGAGAGAGGATGAATACTGGACTGTGCCTAGTAATTGTGCTCTACATAGTCACCATCATAAGCAAACCATGGACTTACGTATACCTGTCTCTCCTTTTGTTGCACATATATTCTCTCCAGGGCCTGCATCAGAGTTCACAGCAAGTTAGTCTCTGAAATGATAAGTTTCCATACTTCCAAAATCTCATTAATTTCACCAAAGACAATATGATGGTAAAAATGTGTGCTATGCTGCATAAATGAGAACATATTAGTGATATATACAATAATTCCAAACCATACCCAGAGTATAATGACATATAAATAATAAACGAATGTAAATAGCTGATTATATTAGACATTGTTACATAATCTTCTTTTAGACATTATTACATAATCTTCTTTTAGCAAGTAGACCACATCATCTTATACATGAATTCTCTAGTATAACAGTAGCAGATACTTAAAGTGGTGATTAATTCATCAAAAAGAAATAAGACTTCAATTAGCAAGATTCAATATTCAATAGCATATACTTAAAATGCCTTTGAAAAGTCACTTAGTTTACAAAATCGGGTTTTTAAAGAAAAGCAAAAGAAACAAAAGTAAAAAAAAAATAAAGCAAAACCAAAAACCAAAAATAAAAATCAAAAGATTCGCTAAGCACCCTTTTGTGCTCTTAAAGAACTTAAAGGTGTGGTGAATTCCAGGTCTTTTCAGTGCCTTTCAAATGTCAAAACAAAAACAAAAAACAAAAAGGATTAAAAAAAAACATAGGTATAGGGTAGGGAAAAGGGTGGGAGAAATTGAGGTGGGCCAGAAAACTAGGCCATGTGCTTCAGTGCTTTTGCCTGTGGAAGGAAATGCTTGTTAAATTTTAAGGTATTTAAGCTGCTAGAGTTTGGGGTATGCCACATTGTTTTAACTGGTTCCCCAATTCTCTGCATGCCAAAGTGGCAGGGGTTTCTGAATTGTCATTGATCTTTCTAATGCTGTCATAATGTTCTTTATGGTAGAAAATGTGGAGTTCTCTAGCATCAGTTTTGTCTGTGCCACTGATTTTCAATAAAGGCTGATTTAATTGATGAACCACAACATTCAGCTGATGCTGCTTAGCAAATGCTACAATTGTATCATTTCCTCCCCACTTACCACATTTCTTTAATTCATCAACATATTCTTCAAAAGGGGAGTCATTTACTCTAAAAGACTCAAACTCTTGTCTATGGTTAATCATATAAGAAGCAGCTTCTTGTCTGTGTCTGAGATGATTTCTACAGTGACCTTCTAGCTGGTCTGCTAAAGCCCTAAAAAGGCAATTTCCGTCTCCTGATACTTTACGAAGACTGAGTCCCAAAGCATTTAACTGATCAGTGGGATTATTAAATGGGAACTGCCTGTTTCCTCTGAACTCTCTTTGCTCTTTAACAGTTGCTATCGTTAGGGTTTTTACCTCTTTAGCGTCTACCTCAGGTCTATCTGAAATCTCTTCACCTATGAATGGTGCAGGCTTTATATGAGAGCAATGAATCCATGAATCTTTTTCACCAATTTTAATGGCAGTAGGAGTTGTCAATAATACCTGAAAAGGTCCTTCCCAGGCAGGTTGAGTTCCACTGGTTCTCTGAAAATTATTTACATATATTTTATCTCCTGGGTTGAGGTTATGCAATGAAAAGTCTAATGGTCCTGCCTGGACCACAGCTCCTGCCTCATGGAGTTCACGTAGCCTGGTCTGTAATTCCTGTATATAGGAAGCAACAGAAGTATCACCTCCCACCAGTGATGTATAAACTGGGGAAAAAGTTTTAGCTTGGATAGGAGGGTGACCAAAAAGCATTTCATAAGGAGATATATGAAGTTCTCCTCTTGGTCTACTTCGTAGATAGAATAATGCCAATGGTAGAACATCAGGCCATTTCAAATGGGTTTCAGTACATAATTTGCCAATCATACTCTTAAGCTCTTTATTCATACGTTCGACTTGGCCTGAACTTTGTGGATGGTAGGGCGTGTGGAATTTTGGAGTCACTCCCAAGAAAGAGTAGATTTGGGATAAAATCGAATCAGTGAAATGTGTGCCTTTGTCAGAATCGATGCGGGCTGGTGGGCCAAAACGAGGTACTATCTCTTTAAGAAGAATTTTGGCAACAAAGGCAGCTGTGGCTCGGGGGCTGGGAAAGGCCTCCACCCACCGAGTGAGCTGATCAACTATAACAAGGCAAAATTTATAATGTCCTGCTTTTGGCATAGTAATATAATCAATTTGTAAGTGCTCAAAAGGTGTATATGCTAGAGGACGCCCTCCATAAGCTTTGGCCTTAAAAGCATACTGATTATAAGACTGACATGTGGAGCAGCCCGAGCAGGTTCGAGATGCTGTATTAGTCACACCTGGTGCTATCCAGGTTCTCTTAATAGAGTCTACAATGCCTTGTGTACCAAAATGGCCTTTTCTGTGAACAGAGAGGCATACCTGGTGGTAGAATTTCCGGGGAAGAAATGGCTTACCTTCCGGAGACACCCAGATGCCATTGATCTGTTTCGCCTTAAATTTCTTTTTCTACTTTTCTACTTCAGAATCGTCATAGGTTAGGTTGGAAGGAATATCCTCAGAAGGTGAAAGGTTAAATACATGTTCAGGAGCTTCTAATGCAGCAAGCTTGGCTGCAGAATCGGCTCGTGCATTTCCCTTTGAAACAGGATCACTATTCCCTGTGTGGGCAGGGCAATGTACAACGGCTAGGGAAGAAGGCAGTTTCAGGGCATCTAAGAGGTCCTTGATAAGGTTCCCATTGGCAATAGCCTTGCCCGAGGATGTTAGAAAGCCTCGTTGACGCCAAATCATACCAATAAAGTGGCATATGCCAAAGCCATATTTCAAGTCAGTAAAAATGGTGGCACTCTTATCTTTGGCTATATTACAGGCCTGTGTAAGAGCCACAAGTTCAGCAGCCTGTGCACTAAAATGGCAAGGCAGAGAAGCTGCCCAGAGGGTGTCATAATCAGAAACTACAGCAGCTCCAGTAAAACGGGTTCCCTCTCTCATAAATGAGGAACCATCTGTATAGAGGACAAGATTAGGATTTTCTAAAGGTGTATCAAAAAGATCGTCATGGGGTTTTTCAGCCATATCAACTAAAGAAGCACAGTCATGCAACGGTTCCCCCGAGAATGGTAAGTTAGGGAGTAGTGTTGCTGGATTAAGAACTGTGCAGTGTTTTAAAGTGATATTCTCATTACCTAACAGGGTTATTTCATACTTAGCCAGCCTTTGATCTGAAAAGGCTTGTGTCCTGTGACGTAGTAAGAGAGCCTCCACTTCGTGAGGGCATTGCACAGTTAGAGGGTTACCTAGGACCAAATCAGAGGCTTTTTCTACCAAAAGGGCTGTGGCCGCCACTGCTCTAAGGCAAGGTGGCGCTCCAGCCGCTACAGGGTCCAGCTGAATTGAATAGTAGGCTATAGGGCGTTGGTTAGGCCCCAGTGACTGAGTCAGAACTCCAGAAGCCACCCCCCTTTGTTCATGCACAGAGAGTGAAAGGCTTACTATAATCTGGTAGTCCTAGGGCAGGTGCTGATAACAAGGCCCGTTTTAATTCTTTTATGGCTGAGAGATGCTGGGGATCCAACTGTAAACTGTCTGGAACAGAACTTTTTGTAAGAGCTATGAGAGGTTTAGTAATTTCACCAAAAGAGGGTATCCATTGTCTACAGTACCCAGCTGCTCCCAGAATGGCTCTCAACTGCCTCTTAGTAGTGGGGGCAGAGAGTTGTTGAATGGCCTGGACTTGCTTAGAAGAGACAGAGCGAGTTCCGGCAGCCAAAATAAATCCTAAATATTCTACCTGGGGCAAACACCATTGTACCTTTGTCTTGGAAACCTTGTGTCCTCTCTTGTGCAGCTCCAGCAGTAAGTGACGGCTATCTTCCTGACAAATTTCAGCATTAGGAGAGGCCAAAAGTAAGTCATCAACATATTGTACTAGTGTGGAGCCTTTAAAGGTAATAGAGGCCAGATCCTGCTGTAAAATTTGGGAAAATAATGTGGGACTGTCTACAAATCCCTGTGGGAGTCTAGTCCAGGTCCACTGTCTATTTTTCCAGGTAAAAGCAAATAAATATTGGAAGTCCTCATGTACTGGTATGGAGAAAAAGGCAGAGCAAAGGTCTACCACTGTGAAACATGTAGATTCATAGGGAATTGATGAAATTATCGTAGCCGGGTTTGCGACTATAGAATGTCTAGGAATAACATAATTATTAATCGCTCTAAGATCTTGCACAAAATGATAAACAGGTTTACCATCTGGCCCAGGCTTGGGTTTTTTAACTGTCAAAATGGGAGTATTGCATGGAGAGTGATGACATGGAATAATAATACCCTGGCTTTTCAAAGCCTCAATTATAGGGGTGATCCCTTCTATTGATTCCCTAGACAATGGATACTGTGGAATGGAGGGGGGTGGTCCCCCCTTAACTTTAAAGGTAACAGGCATGGCAGACTTAAGGAGCCCCACCTCATTAGGGGATGAGGCCCATAAAGACTCAGGAATGTCAGAGGGGATTTTGGATACCTCCCCTGCTGTTCCTTGAGCTTCTGTAAGTAAAATTGGTAATAAATGAACAGTATCCTCTGGCAATTGTAAGGAGACAGCCCCATCTGGAGCACAAGATATGGTTGCTCTAAGCTTGCAAAGGAGATCACGACCTAATAAATTTACAGGGGCATCAGGCATGAGTAAAAATGAATGTTCTACTGTTAAGGGCCCCATAGATACCATGCGAGGATTCAATTTTGCCACTCTCTGGCTCTTTCCTGAGACTCCCACTACATTCAAAAATCCTACAGGTCTACACCCAGCATCTGGTTTGCTTACTAATACTGATTTAGAGGCTCCTGTGTCTAGCAGACAATCATAATAAGTCTCCCCCACTTTTAAGGTGACATGTGGTTCATTACTCTGGGGAGGTGAATGGACTGGCACAAGTGCATTCAAAAAATCCGGATCTGGGAATATATGGCTTTCATTATCTATGTTCCATTCCTCCCCAAGACACCGTCATTCCTGTGTCCTCTTCTGAGGGGGACCTTGGTTACCATTATTCTGGTACTGCCTTTCTGTATTCCTCCAAAAAGATCTATTTCTATTTTGATTTCGCCTGTAATTAGAATTAGAATTTCTTCTCCAAGTCCTACATTCTCTCAATTCATGCCCCTCCTTACGACAGTAACAACACACCTTAGTGTTGTTAAGGGGTAAAATTCTAGCTAGTCTGTCTAAAATATCTAATGAGTGGTCGCCAATAAATTATAAGCTTTAGCAAGAGTTAGACTTTTAAGCATTTATTAAGGAGAATAAGAATTTTGGTAAAGAGAGAGAAAGGCCTAGATTCCTATCTATTAAAGGGAGAGCACATTTCTAGCTCCGCTCTCCACCAGAGTCCAAAGGACAGAGAGCCCGAGACTGAGCGCCAGTCTCTTCCTTCCTCCTCCCACTAGTCCGCGTCACTTCCTGACTCCTGAAGAAAAGACTCCTGGTCTTGCCCTCAAAGACCTTCCCTTCATGGGCAGAACTCTTCTACAGTAAGTATCCAGCAGGTGGCGTTATTCCAATCGTTACAGTCCCCCCTGTTGTTCCTCAAGAAACAAAATGTTTCCTTGACGGAACAGTAAAAAGAATATAATAACTATTGCTAACTAATAATATGTGAACAACAATATAGAAAAGGAAGAGAGGAAAGTTTTGTCCAGAGGGGCGATTTTTTTTTTTTTTGTCCTCATGAACCGACGCTTTGACATTAGTCTTGCAAAGGGAGGGCCTCTGCAGAGAATACGTGTTACAGATGGTGTATATTATAACAGAAAGAGAAAAAAAAAACAAAAACAACAAATCAAAACTGTTCATTTAAAGTCTCTGAAAGTCTTTTCTCAGATGTCCTCTAGGTGTTGTCATGGAATGGAAGTCGTTTCAGGGGTTGATGTGTGGATGCTGGTAATCAGCCAGGAAAATTTCCTACAAAATTGAGCTTAACACAACTTTAAAATAGCTTTGTCAATAATCAAATCAAACAATGAAAGTTCTCAAAAACATGTCTAAGGGAATTCAGAATCTTAGTTGTTACACATGAAACATATAATAAAACAAAAATTGAAACATTCTTTAAAATTATAATATTACTATAGTCCCCCTATAAAGGAGGGTAATTGAGAAGACAATTGCTGCGATATTAATTATTAAAAATAATTTTTATCTTTGTTTCATCACTTTTTGCATCATCTGCCTAATTATCCTCATGCCATTATGAGAAATTAAAAAATCTAATATAATTGGTAACAGGTGTCAAGGCCAAATTCAACACTGTATCTATCATAACACCTGAGATAATTATGGGGGTTACCATAAAAGAACAGAGAAATGATGGGATATGAGCATTCCCACACTTGAGCAATATGTACTACCCATACAGTATGCCAGGCTTAAAATAGGTGGATGGAATATATGTCCATGCCACCGAACATATTGGAAGAAACTGAGTCAGACTTAATCAGATGCATGGGATTGAGATGTCCATGGCATCAGGCATATAGGAGGGAGCATAGAAGCCAGGTGTAGAAGTGAGATGGGTGGGATGAATACTTCCAGCCATCTGTACAATATTGTGGGGAAAAAGAGAATAAAATATTAAACCAAGAGAATCCAACCTCAACATTTGTCAAAAGCCGTTCCCTCGGCCCTACCTTGACTTCATGCATGTCTCCCCTCATGTGACAGTTCAGTGTCTGCTCTTGCATGTATTCCTCTTGTGATTGGATGGCATCTTGGCCAACTGGCATCTGATAACTCAGAATAAAGGCAATTAATGTCTTAAATGATAAGTTCCCATAATCCAAGTCTCATATGGATTTAAAATTGAGGATAATAAATGATTGCAAAAAATGTGAATACATCTTGACTCAAAATATAATATATAATTATGCAACAATTTCAAATAATACCCTTTTTTTTACTTAGTATACAATTACTTTTGTGAAAAATCAGAACATACTTAAATACAAGTTAAAGCACAACAGAATCTCAAAGAACTTTTTTTTTTTTGAAAATAGAAAACTTTTACAAATGTTCCCCTCTTTTTTTTTGGGGGGGGGGAATATGCTTATCAAAAATAATACTTCTAGAATCAATTTACACTTGCCATGGCAACCAATTTGCCAGGGAAATGCTTTAAAGAGTTTGATCAAATAATCAGTTAAGAAAAAATAACAAAAACAAACAACTCAGAATATGGGAGCACAATACTCCTAGAATTAACATTGTATAATAAAATCAAAACCATCTTGCAATGTTTCAAAATTAGATAGACAAATGAATAGAAGAAAATACACATGGAACAATAAAAGACAATGAAATTCAAACTAAGGAAGTCTAAATGAATGTGAACTTAATATTAATAAGAGTATTATAAAATATAAACTTGATCACATGACTATAAAAAGCTTTTACAAATATTCTCCTTGTTTTAAAAACTAAATATAAAACACAATCTCAAAAGCATGAAAATCTCTATGAAAATAAACCCATACCATTAATTTCAAAATGTATATGTAATAGCATAGAAATCCTATGTAACCTCTGAACTGATATTAATACTCTGAGTGAATTCAGAACACCTTTGATTCCGATATCTAAAATCCCCAATACTCATATCAATACCTTGCTGCTTACTTCTACATTTCTGTAAAATATATACCCTTCCATGGCAAAAGAGGCAGAGTCTTGAACTATGTTGATTGTCATTCTTATTCAGCTTAAGTTTTTCTTCTTTAACCCCTCTATATTGTCTGTCAGTCTTTCCACCATACAAATGCTTTATAAGATTACTAATTAAAGACAAAAGCAGGTTAGCAAAATTATGAACAAATCGAGCATATCTGGAATTTAAAGGGTTTTCTAAGGTTGTCTCAGAAGCACAGCCAGGCTGGGGAAGGGCTGAGCCTAAAGCTGCAAATACAGGTAGAAAAAGTTGAGCATGCGCATCAGATCTCTGGACTTCCCAGGCAGGGGAAGCTATGGGCTTGGCCATAGGAGGAGTAGAGGGTGGGGTCTGGAGAGGAGGGGAGGGACCAGCACAATTTGAATCACACTTGATTTTGAACTCAGGCCTGTATTCCTCTTCCCCCACCTTGCCTCCAGGTGCTAGGGGATTAAAAGCTTCTAGAGGGTGGGTCATTGCCTCCAGGCATGCAAAATTAAAGCAACAATTAGTGTTAGAACTGGGAAAAGCTGCAGGAATCTCTTCAGGTTTCTCTGAAAAAGCATGGTTGGGAGAGGGAGAGATATTTCCTTGTGTGAGTAAGTTGCTGGCTCTTTTAACAAAAATAAAAAGAAAAATAGAAAATCCACAAAAACAAAGCATTAACATGATCTTATCTCCCATTTGTCTGGTTAAACAGACTAAAATCAAAAATAGGATAATTAGGGAGTTTAAAAGGTCCATTCGAAAAAATTTAAAGCAAAACACAGCCAGTACACCAGTACTTAGCAGTTAAAGGGAAAGGGAGGGGAAATTTCTTACCCAACCAGAAGATCAGAAGAAGACTGAAGTTTAGCTTTCCTCTTCGTGGTCAGCCATCTGTTAAGGGCTAAAATTCTAGCTAGTCTGTCTAAAATATCTAATGAGTGGTCGCCAATAAATTATAAGCTTTAGCAAGAGTTAGACTTTTAAGCATTTATTAAGGAGAATAAGAATTTTGGTAAAGAGAGAGAAAGGCCTAGATTCCTATCTATTAAAGGGAGAGCACATTTCTAGCTCCGCTCTCCACCAGAGTCCAAAGGACAGAGAGCCCGAGACTGAGCGCCAGTCTCTTCCTTCCTCCTCCCACTAGTCCGCGTCACTTCCTGACTCCTGAAGAAAAGACTCCTGGTCTTGCCCTCAAAGACCTTCCCTTCATGGGCAGAACTCTTCTACAGTAAATATCCAGCAGGTGGCGTTATTCCAATCATTACAGTGTCCTTGTTCCGGTATTCACATGGCTGACTAGGAATCGCTGGTGCCAGAATGCTCTGTTTAGGGTGATCTGGACCTTCCTCACGTGAGTCAAAGACATAATTTGCAAGTTCCTTAATTCTATCTACTGTGAGATTTCTCCAGTCTGGACATTGTTTCAGAAAGTATCTGCGTATTTCTGGCAGTGAATTATAAACAAATGTGTTGAGAACGATATAGGAATCTCTTAAATCTACTGGATCCAATCTGGTGTACTGTCTAGCGGCCTCACAAAGTCTATCAAAAAATCTGTTTGGTCTTTCATTAGCCTCCTGAGGTAGGCTTAAAAATTTCTGCCAGTTTTCCGGTTTTCTAGAGCAAGATTCCATTCCCTTCAGAAGTGTTTCTCTAGCATCTTTTAATCTTTGGAAATCCCTATCATTATTATAATTCCACTCTGGATCCTTTAGAGGCCATTCCACATCGGCCTTACCTTTCGCAACAAGGGCATTTCCTGCTGAGATAACATCTGTAATCTCAGTTGGGGACAGTAAAGTTTCCAAAAGGCAAGTAACATCAGCCCAACTGGGTTGATATGCATTAAATATAGTCCTTAACTGTGAAATTACAGTGTTTGGATTTTTCTCAAAACTAGGGATGATTGATTTCCATGCGCTCAAGTCACTTGGTCTAAAGGGGCTATGTTTTCTGACTTGAATTGGCACTCCCTTTTTACTATGTTCTATAGCTTCCTGCAGAGGGAGTAGTTTCTGCTGATCTGATTCTAAACTTGGATCATCTCTAGTAGAAACAGCCATTTTGAGGACTCTCTCCATATGTGAGAATTTCCCCCATATTATAACAATGATAATAACAAAAAAAATAAAATCCTTAGTCGTATGAACTATGGATGTGGTATTAAAAGGTATTTCAATTGCAGGCATAAAATTTCTACTTATATTAAACGTATTTTCCCAAAGATTCTCACTTATACTATTATACAAAAAACTTTTTGCTGCCTGAATGAGGAAAAAACCAATAATGTTATGAAGGACCATTGAGTAAACTATTCCTCTAAGTCGGGACGTTATGCTGTCCCAATACATTCTGATGAGAAAAATCAAAGGGATAGTAGAATATTCGAGCATCTTGCCCTTTAAACTGGGCTGGCTTTTCTGTTTAAAGCAAGACTTTTAGAGGCTTAAAGCAAGGGAGATTAGGCAAATGAGGCAAAGTCAGTGGGGGTATTTAAGAGAAAGTCCACTAAATTAGGTGGCTCATGGCCAAACTAGGGAGGGTGGGAGGGTCCTTAAGATCCCTTCAGGGGTCGCCAAACTGTGAGAATAAAATTGGATATTAGATCATAAATCTCCCCTACTTAACTTTTCCCTAATTTATCTCCCAGACTAGTAAATGGAAGAAGCTTCTGGTTTTCTAGATAGAGCCTTTATTGTATGGTAGTCACAAGGTGATGTTGATTAGAAGGATAGGAAAATAGAAATACAATACAAATCGTCTTAAGTCTAGGCTTAGTCTATATTCCTTATAAAAACTCACCAAACCGAAAAGGCCACCTTTGGAGAGAGAGAGACCGTCTGTGCCGCGCCGTCAGGAGTCCCGCCAAGCAGGCAAAAAGGCCTACTCCTGTTCTCTCCACCCCGGAAGTCCAAAAACCCGGCAGGCAGTCTGACATGCGCAGCAGGGGGACTGTTCATCTCCTCCCCAAAAGGGTGGTCCTTGAAAAACTGGCGTCTTTCAGTTATCCTAACCGACTGTTAAAAACTTTCATATTTTACCACATCCCTATATCATGATTCTCCCCTCTAGTTATTCTGTCCTAACCTCTCTACTGACCTCAAGGCTCAGACCTCCAACTGCCTATTGTACATCTTGAACTGAATGTCCCATAGAAACCTCCAACTGAACATGTCCCCATGTGAACTCATCTTCTTCCCCCTGAAGTCTCCCCTTTTCTGACTTTCCTGATTTCTGGTGACAGCAGCACCATCCTCCCAATCACTCAGGCACACTCCACTTGGATGATATCCTTGACACCATACTCTTTCTTTCTTCCTTTCTTTCTTCCTTCCTTCCTTCCTTCCTTCCTTTCTTTCTTTCTTTCTTTCTTTCTTTCTTTCTTTCTTTCTTTCTTTCTTTCTTTCTTTCTTTCTTTCTTTCTTTCTTTCTTTCTTTCTTTCTTCCTTTCTTCCTTTCTTTCTTTCTTTTTTGGTGAAGCAATTGGGGTTAAGTGACTTGTCCAAGGTCACACAGCCAGTAAGTGTCAAGTGTCTGAGGCTGGATTTGAACTGAGGTCCTTCTGACTTCAGGGCCAGTACTCTATTCACTGCACCACCTAGCTGCCCCTCCATAATCTTTCTTATCCCCCCCATACATAATCTGTTGCCAGGGTCTCATGATTCTGCATTTCTCACATTTCTTGCGTACACTTATTCTCTTCTGTCTCTGTTATTACCTGAGTTCTAGCCCTCATCTCATTAGGCAGGGACTACTAAATTGGCCTTCCCAGAGGTCTCCTGGCCAGGCACTCCCCACTTCATCCAGCTGTCGAGATGGTATTCCTAAAACTCAGGTGGTACCCAAGCTCATTCCTCCTGTCACTAAACTCCCATATTTCCCTTTCACCTATATGATCTCTTTTTTTTTCTAGCTCCAAAGTATCTCATTGCCTGTCTGTCCTCGACCTTTCCAGTTTTCTATGCTTTCTTCCCTTGCCTTTCTTATACATTTTTATCCAGGGGCTCTAGCCACCTTGCTGTTCTTCACACAAGGTGCTCTGACACTGGGCACTTCCACTGCCTGTCCAAGTCACTGCCCAGCCTGCACTCCATATTCCTTTTCATACTCAGTGGGTTAGGCTTTAGCTATCTGCACATCAAATAGGATATTCGTTTGTGACCTTGGCATTCAGATTCATCCCGAAGTCACCATGTGGAATGTACTCTCCCCATGTCTCTGCTTCTCGAAACCTAACTTCAAGGCTCTCAGTTCAATCAACATCTTCAGGAAAGCCTTCCCTGGACCTCCTTAGATGTCTATGTTCTCTAATGCCTCAGTGTTCCTTTCATATATTGATCTGGATACTACATGCATAATCTACTTGGTGGAATGCAATGGAACTACCTTGAGGGCAGGAATCCTATGTGCAGCCCCTGGAACAATGTCCTGAGGAATCTTCACGTTTATTGGAATGATGTAACTTGAGGCTTGACCTGTGCCTAAGAAATTCCTGTCCTCAGTAGATCTCAGTGCACAAATAGTAATTCCAAAATAGTGTTTGGTTTTTACCAAATGTGCAATAAATGCCCGCTCAATTCTAACTTACTTCTCATTTGTGATTTCTTACCAGGGACCCATTTTGGCAAGTTGCCCAGACCAGCCAATCTTCATTCCCATCTTGCTTCTGGTTTCCAGACCTCCACACCCTGCCTCAGCTGCAGACTCACTCTGAAAAATCCCTCAGCACCCTGAACTCACCCTGGCCAACCTGCACTCTACTCTTTACACCTGAATTGCTTACACCTAAAGTGGTAGCAGTAACAGGTTTGCTATTAGTATGTTCATGGTCTCTGGGGTAATTCTGTACCCTGCTACTTTCTGGAGGAGTTCTGGGCAGGAGAAGAATTGTATTAGGATTGAGTGCCCCTGCTATGGAAGAATACCCATAGTCTTCTTCACTGGACATATCACACCTGGTGATCAAAGCTGATCAGAAAGCTTTTCTGGGTCTTTTTTTTTTTTTTTTTGGTGAGGCAATTGGGGTTAAATGACTTGCCCAGGGTCACACAGCTAGTAAGTGTCAATTGCCTGGGGCTATATTTGAACTCAGGTACTCCTGACTCCAGGGCCAGTGCTCTATCCACTGCGCCACCTAGCTGCCCCTGATCAGAAAGCCTTTCTACTACCATTGGACAGTCTCCTCTGAAAATGCTTTGCTGAGAGATGCTTGTATCTGCTCTCACCACCTGCTCATTAAAAAGTCCTCCTCCCTCTCCTTTGGAGAATAGGTGGTTGCTAATAGTTTCCAGTTAAGACTGGCCCCCTCCATTCTTTGGGGCTATTTTCTAAAGGGGAAAGCTGCCTAATTTATCAATAACTGGGTATGGGTCAGTTTTCCATGGGCCACCTAACTTGGGAGTCCTTTGAATGCCAAGGTTTCTCAACAGAACTCTATCTCCTAGTTAAAAGCTTTGACACTCTACTGCAGCATCATCATGACTTCTGTACTTGTCACAGCTCCTCTGAGATGAAGCCTTGGCTTGCTGGTATGTGCCTTTCACTTGCCTCACCTATAAAATGCACCCTGTGTTAGTACTGACCTCATCTCCTTGATCTAAGGTACAAAAAGTCAATTAGTATGCATGCTTCTCCCTCAAACTTGAACAGTCACAGTCCAATGCCTGCAGATTAATTCATACCGGAATTACTTGTGTGTGCTAGAAATTACACATGTTGACTTGACTGGATATTTTCTTTATGTCTCACACTTCCCAGTGTTCATCATGGTTGTTTGAATTAGGGGCTGCAGGAGGCTGAGGCCAAATAGACAACAATCCAATGTGGAACTACCGATGTGGAGCATCCATCTCCTCCCCAAACAACACTCAGACTTCTCCAGAGACTTCCTGAGGAAAAGACTCTCTCTCTCTCTCTCTCTCTCTCTCTCTCTCTCTCTCTCTCTCTCTCTCTCTCTCTCTCTCTCTCTCTCTCTCCCTCTCTCTCTCTCTCTCTCTCTCTCTCTCTCTCTCTCCCTCTCTCTCTCTCTCTCTCTCTCTCTCTCACACACACACACACACCCACATACACACACACGACTTGCTGTGGTGCAAGCCAGGTATCCAGCCAAATTGGAAAGAAAATAAACCCACAGATACCAAATTAAGGGAGAGCATGAAAAAACAAGGTTTGTGGGAGGGACAGACTCCTGGGACACATTGGCCTTATAGTCAAGACACCACTGCTTCTGGAAGAGCAACAGCCAGGGAAGGGAGTATTCATGTTTAGGGTATGGAAATCCAAGGTCACCTGTGGAGGGGGAAAGATCATTCATTGTCTTGTAGCTCCTTGTTTTAGCTGATGCTTCTCCTTATTGCTGAGACTGCCAGCCCCAAGGTATGGCAGAGGAGACCAATCAGGAGGCTGTTCCCATGAATGAGGTAAGAGTGTGGAAAGCCATACTCTTCTGTGAGGAGAGAAAGGGATGCATGGGATGAATAGTAAACAAGGAGAAAAGGCAAGATTTGGCAGTTGGGTGAGGGAGATGGATCTGTTGAGGATCACTCTGAGGTTATGAATTGAGTGCTTGGAAGAATATAGCTAGAAGTTAGTTTCCCAAGGAACAAATCCAAACTATCAACAGCCATATGAAAAATGCAGCCAAAATTAGAATGAAAGCCAGAAATGGGAAACTTTTGAACAGCAAGCTTCCCATATAAAGAATTTACTTCTCATATATATATATATATGAAACTGAACTAAATTTATAAGCACAAGAGCTTTCTCCCCAATTGTTAAATCATCAAAGATATGAACAGGCAGTTTTCAGAGAAGGTAATCTAAGCTACAATAGTCATATGAAAATATGCTCTAAATCACTAGTTGTTAGAGAAACGCAAATTAAAACAACTCAGAGATGCTAGCTCATACCTATCAGTTTGGCTAATATGAGAGAAAAGAAGAAATGGCAAATGTTGAGAGGGGATGTGGGAAAAGTTAGAATCTAATGCACTCCTGGTGGAGCTCTAAACTGGTCCCACCATTTTGGAGAGCAATTTGGACCTATGCCTAAAAGACTAGAAAAGTATGCATGACCTTTGACCTGGCAATACCACTACTAGGTCTGTATCCCAAACAGATAAAAAAGCAAATGGAAAAGGACACCTATATACATAGATATAGAGCTCTTGTAGTAGTGGAAAAGAATTAGAAATTGAGGAGATGCCCCTCAGTTGGAGAACAGCTGAACAAGTTGTGGTATATGATTATCATGCAATGCTATTGTACTATAAGAAATGATGAGCAGGATGCATTCAGGAAAACCTGCAAGGGCTTACATAAACTGATGCAAAGAGAAATGAGCAGAACCAGGATAACACTCTACACAGTAACAGCAATGTTGTACAATGCTCAACTGTGAATGACTTTGCTATTCTCTGCAATACAATGATCCAACACAGCTCCAAAGAACTTGTGACTGAAAAATGCGATCTGTCTCCAGAGAAAGCACTAGTAGAGTTAGAATGGCGATCAAAGCATACCTTAAAACTTTCTTTATTTTTCCTTGTGTATGTGTGTGTTTGTGTGTGTGTTCTTTTGCTGCATGGCTAATGTGGAAATAACTTTTGCAAAACTGAACATGTATCACTTTTATCAAAGGTTTTTCAACGAAGAAGGATGAGAAGAAATGAGAGAGTTTGCGAATCAAAATTTTTTAAAAGTGAATCTTAGAAATTTTTTTATCTACAAATGTACAAAGTAAAATATATTAAAATTAATGTTAAAATGTTGAAAATTTAAGTGTGAATTATGTAATGGAATAAATAAAACTATGTTAAAGCCAAAAACAAATGTGAGCTCTTTTAGCACAGGGATAGCTTTTGTTTTCTTTTTCCTTACTTCATATCCCAGGCCCACAACAAGTGCTTGAAAAATGTGACAGACCAACAAGAGAAATGACAAATGTTTTAAGAGCTCCAAGAAATCAGGCACATTAGTGCACTAGTGATCAAGCTATCAATTGGTACAGCCATTCTGGAAAGCAAGTTGGAAGTAAGCCCCCGGTGTCACTCAACTTTGTCTACATTTCTTCTCAATGATACCAGTACCTGGCTTATACAAAGAGATCACAGCCAGAAGAACAGGACACACAGGCATAAAAATATTTATATCGGCTTTTTGAAGCAACCCCCCTAGAAATTTAGGGGTGCTGTCTTTAGAGAATGGCCAAACAAATCATGGTAAACCAATGGGATGGATATGTTCCATTAGATATACCAAGAGGGGGTGGTTCAGAGAAACCTGGGAATTCTTGTATGAATCAATGCAAAGTGAAGTGAGCAGAACCAGGACAATTTACACAGTAACAACTTTGTACAGTCAAACAACTGTGAAAGATTTAAGATCTCTAATCAAGTCTTCCCACTTCTTGTCAAAGAGGTAATGAATTCAGTGTGTAGAATGAGATTTAGTTTTGGATATGGTCAATTTGTTTTTCTTGACTATGCATACATATTCCAAAGGTTGTGTTTTTTTTCTTTTTCTTTTTCATTTCCCAGTGGAGGTGTGAGGGAGAGAAAATTAATGCTTGTTAATGGTAAAAGAAAGACTTGCTAAAACATGGGTTCTCGTCAAAAAAATGATCAAATTGAGAGGAAGGATGGATTTCAGGTGACTATGATGTCTAGTAGGTGGTCTTGCCTAGTTACATTTAGGCTTTGAGTTATCCTGTTATTCACATATTCACAAGAATGGAAAGGGACACTGGGACTTGGCTGGTACTCTCTTTCAGGATCTGGGACTGTATTAATCTGGTAATCAACTGGTGATTGGGACAAGGCCCCCATGAATCAAGTGATGATCTCACTGGGGACCTGGCACTCAGTAAATATTCTGCCATGGGGGAGGGGACAGGGTCCA
Organism: Dromiciops gliroides; assembly: GCF_019393635.1. Lineage (NCBI taxonomy): Eukaryota > Metazoa > Chordata > Mammalia > Microbiotheria > Microbiotheriidae > Dromiciops > Dromiciops gliroides. Next base: position 20,862,275 of record NC_057867.1, on the reverse strand, counting down.
GCTTTCCCTTGGTGGTCTCAATGAAGTCCTGCATCCCAATGGATGATATCCACTTGAGCCTGGAATTTGATTGGTGGTTTTCATGAGGCTCAGGTCCATAAAGCAACATCTCAGTAGAATAATGGGACTTAATTTTAGGTCTATTTATGTGAATGTAACTATCCATGGCAACCATCATCTCTGCCTTGGAGTTCTATAACCACTAGGATTACGATAGAGAGGAAGAGGCACTGATTGGATTTGTTCTTTCAATTTCCAATTTTCTCACTTCGACAAATGTAGATATAAGTTCCTCTAAGACTATGATGCATGTAATATCAACAGGTGAATTTGTCTTTTTGGAACCTGAGTACTTATTGTGACTGTTCTATTTTGTCATGAATATAGACTGTTAAATTGAATTTCCTAAAAGGTTTTCAAAATCAGTCTGCTAAAACCAATTAAATAGGTTAGAAATCCTAGGTGGGGGCAGTATTTTGTCCCTTTTCAGTGCTCTAAGATGGGGGTTTGTGAAAACCTGTTCCCTTGAAGACACATTCTTCCTTCATCCAATTCCATGAAATAAGGAACAACAAAGAAGAGGTTGGAATCCCTAAAAGGGGTGGTTTTTGCCACCCGGACAGACTTCAGAACTGACAAGTACAGTGACCAATTAACATGTAATCTATCTTGTGACAAAAAGGCGATAGACTCAAGATGCAGAATAAGACATAAAGTTTTCAGTTTCAGGGAAATGATGAGTTCAGACTGTTCCATTCATATTCCTAGACCCCAGTTTTCATCCCATTCCCAAATGATGGGTATCCCCTTTGTTTCCAGGTCTTAGCTCCCAAAGAGATCATCACCTCTATATTCTGGAATCCTGGGATGGAGTGATTTGTGACTTTTATCCTACAAGCTCTTAACTACAACCCAAACCCTTTGAAAGTCCCACTGATCCCTTCTGCTCTTTAGTTCTCCTCCATTCCTTGGCTTCCTAGCCCTTCTGCCCTTGCATTCCTCTAGGCCTACACCTAGCAATTCCTCTGCAATGAACCTGAGGACCACACTGCTCTCCCACATCCCCTCAGGCCCTTACCCCATTTTGCTTTCAAAGTTAAGATCACAGTTAAAGTCAGAGACAGTATGGTCCACAGAGCCCCTATTAACCATGTGCCCAGCAATGGTGAAGTGTTGTTGATACCACTCTGATGAAGTGAAGTGGTGAATGGTGAAGTGTTCTTGAGACCACTCTGATGCCCAATCATTGTGTGGGTACTTGGGTTTTCCTAGATCTGCTAAGGGCTCAGTGTCATGGCCAGAATACCACTCCTTAAGGAGTTGGAGTCATGTAGAGGAGTCAGACTGTTGCCCAAACCACAGGCCCTGACCTCCCTCATACTTTCCTCCATCAGCTTTTCCCAGCCATCTTCCTATCTCCTAAATTAGTTTTCCCTTGACCCAGGGAACCTTCTTGTAAAACTGACCCTAGCCACCATAAATTCTCAATTCCTTCTGAAGTGTTACCTACTTTGGTGATTTTGCCAGCAGCATCTGCTGGTTTGATCTTTGTAGTGCTGTATCCACTTCATAGCTGGGCTGCCTCTTCAATTGCCATGATCTTCCATATATAATCAGTTATGAAATCCTGGCACTTCAGCCCCAGTATTAACTCGGCAAAGTGTGTTTCCCTTTTACCCACAGTACCACCACAATTACTTCAAGCTGTTCTCCTCAACTAGAATATCATAAGGTTGTAATCTTATTTTAGTCTTGGATCACTGCAGCCACACAGTACCTCCAAACCTACACTTGTGTTGTTGAGCAAAGCTGGAGAAATCCCTAAAACTGTGATGTCTATGCTACAAGTTTTTGTGCCAGGACTTCAACTGGTTCCTCACTCCTGCATGGCAATCCTTTTACATCTCCCTAATTAATTATCCACTAACCTACTCATCACAGAAGTTCTTCCAAAGCTCTTCATTCCTCCTGACATGTCCCAAGACTCCCATTTTTTCACCCTCTCATACGAGAACATTGCTTCATATAAGGAAGAAGAAAATGGAATCCATTCGCCAAGAGGTCCCCCTTTTCTCCATTCCATCCTGTCATCTCCTATTGATTGCCCCCTCTAGCATCCTTTCTCTCACTCATCTCCATTCTCTCCCTATCTATGGCTTGGTTCCCACAATGCCTACAAACATTTCTATGTCTCCCCATGCCCTGGAAATCACCCCTTGACTTCCTGTAGTCTCTTTGTTCTACAGATAAGATTATTCTCAACTTCAGCAGTTTTCCATCACTATAGTTGTATATATGATGTGGTGGTTGTGTCCTACTGAGAAGAGACCATTATTCCTTTCCTCACATTGGGTAAATGCAAGAAAGGCATTGAGGATAGCACATAGGTTGAAATCCTGGTTGCCTGGAGAAGTTGGTATTGCCCACAACAGGAATATTGGATTTTGAAAGTAGAAAAGTTGGGGGTGAGTGACTTCACTTTTGGTGTCTTGAGTTGAAGATGTCTACAAGGCCAAACAATGCACTCTGTCCTAAAGGCAATTCGAGTTGCTGGAAGTCAGTACAGAGATTGTCATTGTTTGTTCTTTTCAGTCTTGTCTGACTCTTCATGACCCCATTTGGGGTTTTCTTGGCAGAGATACTGGAGTGGTCTGTCATTTCCTTCTCCAGATCATGTTACAGATGAGGAACTGAGGTAAACAGGTTCAAGTGACTTGCCTAGAGTCAGTCACACCACTAGAAAGTGTCTAAAGCTAGATTTGAAGTCAGAAAAATGAGTCTTCCTGACTTCAGGCCTGGCATTCTATCCACTTCACCACCTAGCTGCCCTGGAGAGAGATTCAGGTTAGATGAAAAGATAAGAGAATCATCTGCATAGAGATGATAACTAAATCCATAGATCTTGTTGCAATCACCAAATGAATAGAATATTAAAAAAAAGAGATGAGGGCAGCTGCTTGTAAAACAATCACCATTAATGGGTATGACATGGATGAAAATTGAGTAAAGGAGATAGAGAGGGAGGGGTCAACTAGGGAGTTAGAGAACCAGGAGAGAGCATTTTCAGGAAAACTAGGAAGGAAGAGAATATTAAAGGGAAGAAGGGGACAGGCAGTGTCAGTGGGTTTGCCTAATGTGTGGTGCTACACTGTATTTCCCTCTCGTATTTCTATGTCACCTTTTCTGTTGCCCCCATTTTGGGCATTTGTGCATGTCCATCTCTGGTCATGGACTTGATTTGTCTTTCTTTGTAGAGATTTGTCTCTGGTGAATTATAGATTTTCTAGTTCCATTCTGCTTCCTAGGATGCATCAGCTACTTGCTATGCTACTGGGCTTGGCTGACATGTGTAGGATGCTTTTTTCCCTCCCTCCTCTCACTCTTGTTAGCTCAACACCTTTTTGATGTACGTGCAAGACTCCAGTTAAATATATGTAGCCCTTTTTAGCAAGGTCAGTGTCTTATGAAGACTATTTCTACCCTGTGAAGACTTGGGTAAGAATTAGATATTGTTTCTGAAACTATATCTCTGACAAGGGGCCAACCAGATTTTGCTTGAAGTGTTCCTCATAGTGGGGACAGCTAGCTGGCTCAGTAGGGAGAGTCCCAGGCCTGGAGTCAGGAAGACCTGTGTTCAAATGGGACCTCAGACACTCATTGGCTAGGTGATCCTGGGCAAGTTACTTAAGCTCCATTTACCTCCACTCCTTCATTTGTGAAATGGGGAAAATGAGAGTAACTGTCTCCCTGGTTGTTGGGAGGATTAAATGAGGTAATAATTGTAAAGTGCTTAGCATAGTGTCTGTCACACAGTAAGTGTACACTGTCTCTATCTGTATGTCTTTCTGTCTCTCTATTACCTATTTACAAAGCTCACCATCTCCCAACTCTGGGCATTTAAAAATGTTTTTGTTGATATTTTCTGTATCTATCATAGTCATTCCATATATTCCTCCCCTCCAGAGCCTTCCCACATGACATATTGTATTTTTAATAGAAAAAAACTCTGCACAACTGATGGATACATTGAGAAAGTGAGAAAACATGAAGAACATAACAATTCTTGATCTTCCACCTCCACAGAGGGAAAAATTTGGAGCGTTTTCTCATCTCTTCATTTGAGTCTTGTTTGTTCTTTATAGTTTTGTTACATGTACTTGTGATTGGGGGTGTGTGTCTTTTTTTCACTTATGTTATATATTGAACTGAGCAGGGCCTTAAATCAAAAAGTCAGATCTTGAAGTGACATGAGAATTTTTTCTTTTTGGTGAGGCAGTTGGGGTTAAGGGACTTGCCTAGGGTCACACAACTAGTCAATTATCTGAGGCTGGATCCTAAATCCAGTGCCGGTGCTTTATCCCCTGCACCATCTAGCTGCCCCAATGAGAACATTTATTGACCTTACTGGAAGGGGCCTTTAGAACACAGACTATTAGCCCTGGAAATGAACCAAGCACATAGAATGTGGAATATCAGACCTGGAAGAGACATTAGAATATCAAGTTAGAGGCTGTAGACCATAGAACTTAAGAACCAGAAACATCCTGAGAGGGGAAAGGTTTGGAGAATAAGCATTTTCATAGTATCCCTTATGTTCCAAGCACTGTGATGGGCACTTTCCTGATACTATCTCTTCAGACATTCACAACAACCCTGCAAGGTATGTGCTATTATTATCCCATTTTACAATTGAGGAAACTGAGCCCAACAGAGGGGAAGACACTTGCTCAGGGTCACACAGCTAGTAAGTGCCTAAGGTCAAATTAGAACTCAGGTCTTGCTGACTCCAGGCCCAGCACTCCATCCATTGAGCCACCTGTCTGCAGAACATGGACTGTTCAAAGGTGTAAGAGAATGCAGAGAATCCAACATAGAGCTGAAGGTGCCTTAGAATATAGAATATAATGAACACTCCCAATTTTGAAAATATTTGTTGTGTCTGTAATTTTTTTGTCTTTAGAAGTATTAAGATTTCTCTGATGATGGAAAAAAGTAAGCCTGGTGTCAGAAATTTTTTTTCTATATTTCTCACTGTGATCATAGCACGAAGAAATGTGCTCCAAATTATTTTGAAACATTTTGTCCACATATAAACTTAAAATGGATGAGCAGAATAAGAGAATCAGTTACAGTCAGAAATGAAAGGTGTTATAATAATAAAATGGCCTTGTTTTGTTGTAGCAATAAAATGACCAAGTGCAATGACTTGATTTAATAAAATCATCTTTCAAAAGCTTGCTGCTATGAGTATTTTTAACCATAAATGTCCTAATCTAATGTATTCCTATCTTTTTCTGTTGTTGCATATTACATTGGGTTGGATGAGTATTTCAGCATTCCAGAAAGTACTGAATTCACAAATTAGTGTAAACATACTGATGTGTTTACAGGTACTGTAAAATGCATGTTTACCCTGGAAAAAATTCAAATAAAAAGAAAGTACTGCTAAAAAAAAGAATATAGAATATAAAAGCTGACAGAAACCTTAGAGATAATCTATGACAAAATACTCATGTTTTTGATAGGAAGACTGAGGCCCAAAGAAGAATATGACTTGCTTAGTGACTAATGCCCAAATTACTGGAATCTCAAAGATGGAATCCCATGTCTTTATTCCAAGTGCAGAACTCTTTTTTTTTATGATTTTTACTTCTGTTTTTCTAATCTTAATAGTATTTCATTTTTTCCAGTTACGTGCAAAGATATTTTTAAACATTCGTTTTTATACATTTTTGCGTTCAAAATTTTTCTCTTTCCCTGCTTCCCCTCCCCAAGAGAGAAAGCAATCTGATATAGGTTATATATGTACAGTCACATTAAACATATTTCCGCATTAGTCTTGTTGCAAAAGAAGAATCAGAACAAAAGAAAAAACCACAGAAAAGTAAAAAATGTAGAAATAGTGTGGTTCAGTCTGCATTCAGATTCCACAGGTGTTTTTTGTTTTTGTTTTTTTGTTTTTGTTTTTCTGGATCTGGAAAGCATTTTCCATCATGAGTCCTTTGTAATTTTCTTGGATCACTGTATTGGTGAGATCTAAGTCTATCACAGTTCATCATTGTTCCGTGTTATTGTTAATGTGTTCAGTGTTCTAGTGGTTCTGCTCATTTCACTCAGCATCAGGTATAGTTGAAGGTGATCTACTGGTTGGTAGGTTTAAAGTCAATGCCCCCACCAGTGACTATTGGGAAAATTGAGGCTGAGGGGGGAGAAGAGGCTGTTTTTGACATCAGAAACAGGGTCCACGTAGTAAAACTCACTGGGCTTTCAGTGGCTTTAGAATCCAAGCAGTGCCAGTGCTTTTTTAGGAAAATAAGGCATAGGGTGTTGAAGGGACCTGTGTAAATTTACTCTACAGGTTCAAAACTAAATCTCACTACGTGTTTACTGTGCTTTGTTTCCAAAACTTTTAAAATAAAATTTTAAAAATCGTCCTAAAGCATAATAGAACTGGAGAGGAAAATGGGTCCAAGCTCTGAGAAGGGCCCATTGTGAGTTCATCTAGATGGTTCTATGCTTAGAGTTCATACTCTAAAGTACTGGGATAAATGAGGTGCATGAAGAAACTGATGTGACATCATCAACAAAAGGGTCCAAGTAGTAAAATTGACTGGGCTTTCAGTGGCCTTAGTATCTAAGCTGCTCAAGTGTTTATTTAGGGAAACAGAGGCTTAATGATTTGAAGGGACTTGGATGAATTCACTAGACAGGTTTAAGACTAAATGGGAGAAGGCCCATAGTGTCTTTTTCATCAAAATCCTTGGAGAGACTGACTTCTTGGGCTCCTGGGCAAAATATGTTTTGAATGAGACTTGTTCCATGGGGCCCACTGGGGTGGCCAGCCCTAAAGGTGGCCCAACAATGACTTCTTGGCATTGTGGGTCCCGGGGCCCCATTTGGGGCTCTGTCTCCTTCAGAGGCTCCCCTTCTTAGGGCCCCAAAACTTCTGCTGCCTCAGGAGAAGCTCTGCCCTCTGGAGTCCTGAGTGACCAAGTCTTGTGTAGGTCAAAGAGCTCTAGGTTTCTCTTTGCTGTGCCAAGGCAAACTGTCAGTCGAGATTGATTTAGAGGATGCAAGGGGGCAGGCAGAGTGAGGAGGAAGAGCTGGGCCTGGGCTGGTGAGGGCTGGGAGGGAGGGGGGGGGCTGTGCACATGGGCAGAGTTCACACAGAAGGCCCAAGCACAAAGCACCATCCTCCCTGTGAACATGGGTGCCCAGGGATCTCATAAGTTTGGCCGAATCATGGTGGGGGGATGGGTGGGCTGAGGTGGCCAAGTTCTCTCAGTAAGTCCAGATGCAGGAGGTGGTACAGGTGTGGCCACATTGGGAGGAGCGGCTAAGCCCCAGTGTGGCCCTTGAGGGAAATGGAGGCTAAAGGGAGGGGCGGCTGCCCACTCCATGAGGACCCCAGCAGCAGCCACTTCAGGGCAGCATGAGGAGGCTGTGAGACAGCCAGTGCAGAGGGGGGCCAGGCTGAGGAGGACAAGGGGGAGGGGAAGGGGAAGGGGGAGGGGAGGGGGGGAGGGGGAGGGAACTCAGAAGGAGCCTATGGAGGGAAAGAAAAGGGCCAAGGTTGGGGAAAATCTGAGGGAAGGAGTAGCCAGGGGAGTGGGCAGAGGGAGAGCCCCAGGGAGGGAGGGGCAGCAGCTGAGGACCATCACCAGGAGGCAAGTATATTAAAAACTCTGACTCAGCTCCCACTCCCACCTTGCCCTCAGTGTCTGCCCTTCCCGGGCCCTTCCTACTGGGGGCTAGCACCTAAGGCCACAGGTCCCACTGGCTCCCTAGGGGACTTGGATGCTCTTTTTCAGGTGGTGCCACCTAACAAGAGCATCTATGATGTCTTGGTTACTCACCCCTTGGACCTGGTACCTCCTAACCCCAGGGGTTCTACTCCAGGTACACTACTTACCTGGTACAATGTGTGAAGTGAAGGAGTTGGACCAGGATCTCTCTCCCATCCATTCCTTGCCTTCTTCCCCAAACTCTACCCCAACTCGAGTCCACATAAGGAAAGTAAAGGAGATAAGGCTTCACCTTGGGGGTTCCCAAACATCCTTAGACCCGAGTCCCAGGTCCACAATTTCAAACCCCAGTTATTCCCCTCCTTGGGCAGCTACCCAATGGCCTGTCATCTTATTACCACCCTTCTAATCAAAGGATGTAAAATGTAAAACCAGAAGAGAAAAAAAACACATAAAAAAACCTGAGACTGAGGAAATAGAAATGGCTATTGTTAAAATATAAATGTTGTCTAGGATTAGAGTATAGCCCCTATTAGTGAATATCAGGGAAACTGAGGCTGAGGGAAATGAAAATGAAAATATCCATGTGACATGAGAACAAGAAACCTAATAATGAATTGACTGAGTTTTCATTGGCCATATATTGGAAACATGTCCACTGCTTGTTTAGGGAAACTGAAGATTAGAGATTTAAAGTTCCTTTGTGAATTCTCAAAGCAGGTAACAATTCCAATATGGCAATGCCTTCACTGGCCATAGAATCCATTATTTTTACATGTAGTATAACATATAAATCATATATGAACCTAATTGTACTAGTTGGAAAACTGAGATCTAAGCAACCTGAGTGCCTATTCTGAAAATGACGAAAGCTTTCTAAGCTTATGGTCCCTTTAGTGCATATGAGGGAAATTGAACCATTTGACAGGACTGTGAGCATCCTTGTTTTTGAAATTACTTTGCCTTCATTGGTTATGTATTATACACATGTTCACTGCTTCTTTAGGGGACCTTAGGATTAGTGATTGGAAGGGACCTCATTTAATGCTCAAAGCTGGTCCAACACAGAATGTAAAAGGTCCTTCAGGGGCAACAGAATCCAAGACCTTTACGGAATAAAAAAAAGAAATTTAAATCATACAAATATCAAATTGATGTAGATGTAAACTTGAGACTGAGGAAATAGAAGTGGCTATTGTGACCATATAAATGGTGTCTAGGATTACAGTATAGCTGCTATTAGTGAATATCAGGGAAACTGAGGAAGAGGGAAATGAAAACATCCATGTGACATGAGTACAAGGAACCTAATAATGAACTGACTGAATTTTCATTAGCCATATATTGGAAAGGTGTCCACTTCTTGTTTAGGGAAACTGATGATTAGAGATTTAAAGGTCCTTTGTGAATTCTCAAAGCAGGTAACAGTTGCAATATTACAATGCCTTCAGTGGCAATAGAACCCAAGATTCTTACATATAGTATTAAATTTAAATCATATATTAACCTAATTGGACTAGATGGACAACTGAGATCTAAGCAACCTGAGTGACTATTGTGAAAATATTGAAAGGTGACTAAGTTTATGGTCCCTATTAGTGAATACCAGGGAAGCTCACATTGAGAAATTAGGGTTAGGGTTAGAGTGTCTCATGACTGTGAGCATTCTATTTTTGAAATGACTCTGCCTTCATTTGCTAGGTATTAAAAACATGTACACTGCTTCTTCAGGGAAACTGAAGATTAGTGATTGCAAGGGACCTCACTGAATGTTTAAAGCTGGTCCAACACAAAAACTGACAGGTGTTTCACGGGCCACAGAATCCAAGACTTTTGTTTTTGGTTTTGTTTTTGGTGAGGCAATTGGCTTTAAGTGACTTGCCCAAGATCATCAGCTAGTTAAGTGTCAAGTGTCTGAGGCCAGATTTGAACTCAGGTCCTCCTGAATCCAGGGCCAGTGCACTATCCACTGCACCACCTAGCTGTCCCAATCCAAGACTTTTAAGGAATAAAATAAAATTTGAATCATACAAATATCAAATTGAAGTATATTAAAAACTGAGACTCAGGAAATAGAAGTGGCTATTATGAAAATACAAAAGGTGTCTAGGATTAGAGTATACCCCTGTTAGTGAATATCAGGGAAACTGAGGCTGAGGGAAATGAAAACATCCATGTGACATGAGAACAAGGAACCCAATAATGAACTTACAGAGTATTCATTGGCCATATATTGGAAATATGTCCACTGCTTGTTTAGAGAAACTGCAGAATAGAGATTTAAAGTTCCTCTGTGAATTCTCAAAGCAGGTAACATTTCCAATGTGACAATACCTTCAGTGGCTATAAAACCCATTATTTTTACATATAGTATAACATAGAAATCATATATGAACCTAATTGTACATATATATATACATATACATATATATATATATATATAATTGAACCTAATTGGAAAACTGAGCTCTAAGCAACCCGAATGCCTATTGTGAAAATATTGAAAGCTTTCTAAGGTTATGGTCCCGTTAGTGAATATGAGGGAAACTGAACTTGAGAGAAATGTAAAAATTGAATGGACAATGCTGTGAGCATCATAGTTTTTGAAAAGACTGTGCCTTCATCGGTATATATTATAAACATGTTCACTGCTTCTTTAGGGAACCTTAGGATTAGTGATTGGTAGGGACCTCATTGAATACTCAAAGCTGGTCCAACACAGAATGTTAAAGGTCCTTCAGGGGCCAAAGAATCCAAGACCTTTAAGGAATAAAATATAATTTAAATCATACAAATATCAAAATTATGTAGCTGTAAACCTGAGACTGAGGAAATAGAAGTGGCTATTGTGAACATATAAAAGGTTTCTAAGATTAGAGTGTAGAGGAAATTTATAAAAGAAATATCAAAAGTTTAACTGATAATTGAGTACTCTGAAATTAGACATGGAGGCTAATATTTCACAGGTGTGTAGGACTAGTACAACAACTAAAAGTATAACATCTGCACGGGAAACAAGACAGGGATGTCAATTGTATAATATTTTCCTTTCTGGTCTCAAAGTCTATCATGATGGAAAAGTCTCTCCAAAGACAGAAAAAAAGAACTGTGGAATATGGATGAGGATTGAACATTACACTTTTTTTGGTTTTGGTGCTGTTGTTGTTTTCTTTTTTGTGATTTTTCCTTTTTGCTCTAATTCTTCTCTTATAACATGACTAATGCTGAAATATAATTTTATTGTACATATATAACTTATATCAGATTACCTGCTGTCTTGGTGAGGGTGACAAGGGAGGGGAGGGAGGGAGAAAAATTTGAAATTAGAAATATTATAATAACAAATGTTGAAAACTATCTCTACACGTACCTGGAAAATATTAAAATACTTTTTTTTAATGTATAAGGTATTTTATTTTTTCCGTTACATGTAAAGATAGTTCTCAACTTTTGTTTATACAAGCTTTACAATTTCAGATTTTTCTCCCTCCCTCCCCTCCCTCCCCTCCCTCCCCCCTCCCCTAGACAGCAGGTAATCTGATATAGGTTATATCTATATATCTCTATACATATAGATATAGATATATACACACACACATATATATATACACATAGTAACTATAATCCTATATCTGCATTAATCCTGTTACAAGAGAAAAAATCAGAGCAGTGATGCAAAACCTCAAAATACAAAAAAAAACAAAAACCCAGCACCCAAAACAAAAGAAATAATATGGTTCAATCAGCATCTATACTCCACAGTTCTTTCTTTCTTTTTTTTCTTGGATTTGGAGATCCTCTTCTATCATGAGTTCCCTGGAACTCTTCTGTACCATTGCATTGGTGAGAAGAATATAGTCCATCACAGTAGGTCAACACTCAATGTTGATGATATTGTGTACAATGTTCTTCTGGTTCTGCTCATCTCACTCATCATCAGCTCACGTAAGACTCTACAGGTTTCTCTGAACTCTTCCTGCTCATCATTTCTTACAGCACAATAGTATTACATTGTATTCATATACAACAACTTGTCCAGCCATTTCCCAATTGATGGGCAACCCCTCAACTTCCAATTCCTTGCTACCACGTAAAGAGCAGCTATAAATATTTTTGTACATGTGGGTCCCTTTCCCCCTTCCATGATTTCTTTGGGCAAAAGACCTAAAAGTGGAATTGCTGGGTCAAAGGGTATGCACAGCTTTATTGCCCTTTGGGCATAATTCCAAATTGCTCTCCAGAATGGTTGGATCAGCTCACAGCTCCACCAACAATGCATTAGTGTTCCAATTTTCCCACAGCCTCTCCAACATTTATTATCTTCCTTTTTTGTCATTTTAGCCAGTCTGATAGGTGTCAGGTGGTAGCTCAGAGTTGTTTTAATTTGCATCTCTCTAATCATTAGAGATTTAGAGCATAAAATACTTTTATAATTAAAAATAATAATATTTCCAATGCAATATTCCTTATATCCACAAGATGGCACAAGAATGCTAAATTCTGCAATATCGACTTTGGCCACGCGATGGCACCAAAGACCATCCTATAATATTTCTATTAACCACCAGATGGCAGCAAAAGACTGGGTTATAATCGTTAGTGGTCCTAAATTGGCCAAAAACTCGTTTATTAAAAGCCTACTATGTGCTCTACTCTGCTCTGGGTAGTGGAAGTGGGGGGAGGCAACAGAGTTATGTACTGTAGCACTTAACACATTTCTTTGCACATATCAATTGCTTAACAAATGCTTTTTCATTCATTAACCCAATAGTGGCTGGGAGGAGAGAGCTCCCTTTGAATAGATGAAGGGTTTGGGGCTGAGTAATTCAGAACCTCCACTAATTTCTTTGAGTCTTTGAGTTTATAAAACACTACATTACTAATGACATTTACTGTTGTGTCTCTGTGCCTAGCCTATTCCATTGATCCTCCACTCTATTTCTTAGCCAGTACGAGATAATTTGGATGACTGCCGATTTATAGTAAAGCTCCGGATTTCGTACAGCTAACCCTCTTTCCTGTGCATTTTTTTATTACTTCCCTTGATAGTCTTGACTTTTTTGTTTTTTCAGATACATTTTGTTATTATTTTTTCTAGGTCTATAAAATAACTTTTAGGTAATCTGATTGGTATTGTGGTAAAATATGAAAGTTTTTAACAGTCGGTTAGGATAACTGAAAGACGCCAGTTTTTCAAGGACCACCCTTTTGGGGAGGAGATGAACAGTCCGCCTGCTGCGCATGTCAGACTGCCTGCCGGGTTTTTTGACTTCCGGGGTGGAGAGAAGGGGAGTAGCCTTTTTTTGCCGGCTTGGCGGGACTCCTGGCGGCGCGGCACAGACGGTCTGACTCACTCCAAAGGTGGCCTAAATCGGTTTGGTGAGTTTTTATAAGGAATATAGACTAAGCCTAGATTTAAGACGATTTGTACTGTATTTCTATTTTCCTATCCTTCTAATCAACAACACCTTATATACAATAAAGGCTCTATCTAGAAAACCAGAAGCTTCTTTCATTTACTAGTCTGGGAGATAAATTAGGGGAAGGGTTAAGTAGGGGAGATTTATGATCTAATATCCAATTTTAAATCTCACAGTTTGGCGACCCCGAAGGGACCTTAAGGACCCTCCCACCCTCCCTAGTTTGGCCATAAGCCGGCTAATTCGGTGGATTTTCCAAATACCCCCCCCCCCCCGAGGATTTTCCCTTTGTCTAATCTCCCTTAAAGATTTTAAGCCTCTAAAAGTCTTGCTTTAAACAGAAAAGCCAGCCCAGTTTAAAGGGCAAGATGCTCGAATATTCTACCATCCCTTTGATTTTTCTCATCGGAATGTATTGGGACAGCATAACATCCCGACTTAGAGGAATAGTTTACTCAATGGTCCTTCATAACATTATTGGTTTTTTCCTCATTCAGGCAGCAAAAAGTTTTTTGTATAATAGTATACGTGAGAATCTTTGGGAAAATACATTTAATATAAGTAGAAATTTTATGCCTGCAATTGAAATACCTTTTAATACCACATCCATAGTTCATACGACTAAGGATTTTATTTTTTTTGTTTTTTTTTTGTTTTTGTTATTATCATTGTTTTTGTTATTATCATTGTTATGATGTGGGGGAAACTCTCACATATGGAGAGAGACCTCAAAATGGCTGTTTCTACTAGAGATGATCCAAGTTCAGAATCAGATCAGCAGAAACTACTCCCTCTGAAGGAAGCTATAGAACATAGTAAGAAGGGAGTGCCAATTCAAGTCAGAAAATATAGCCCCTTTAGACCAAGTGACTTGAGCGCATGGAAATCAATCATCCCTAGTTTTGAGAAAAATCCAAACACTGTAATTTCACAGTTAAGGACTATATTTAATGCATATCAACCCAGTTGGGCTGATGTTACTTGCCTTTTGGAAAATTTACTGTCCCCAACTGAGATTACAGATATTATCTCAGCAGGAAATGCCCTTGTTGCGAAAGGTAAGGCCGATGTGGAATGGCCTCTAAAGGATCCAGAGTGGAATTATAATGATGATAGGGATTTCCAAAGATTAAAAGATGCTAGAGAAACACTTCTGAAGGGAATGGAATCTTGCTCTAGAAAACCGGAAAACTGGCAGAAATTTTTAAGCCTACCTCAGGAGGCTAATGAAAGACCAAACAGATTTTATGATAGACTTTGTGAGGCCGCTAGACAGTACACCAGATTGGATCCAGTAGATTTAAGAGATTCCTGTATCATTCTCAACACATTTGTTTATAATTCACTGCCAGAAATATGCAGATACTTTCTGAAACAATGTCCAGACTGGAGAAATCTCTCAGTAGATAGAATTAAGGAACTTGCAAATTATGTCTTTGACTCACGTGAGGAAGATCCAGATCACCCTAAACAGAGCATTCTGGCACCAGCGATTCCTAGTCAGCCATGTGGACACCGGAACAAGGACACTAAGGTGTGTTGTTACTGTCGTAAGGAGGGGCATGAATTGAGAGAATGTAGGACTTGGAGAAGAAATTCTAATTCTAATTACAGGCGAAATCAAAATAGAAATAGATCTTTTTGGAGGAATACAGAAAGGCAGTACCAGAATAATGGTAACCAAGACCCCCCTCAGAAGAGGACACAGGAATGATGGTGTCTTGGGGAGGAATGGAACATAGATAATGAAAGCCATATATTCCCAGATCCGGATTTTTTGAATGCACTTGTGCCAGTCCATTCACCTCCCCAGAGTAATGAACCACATGTCACCTTAAAAGTGGGGGAGACTTATTATGATTGTCTGCTAGACACAGGAGCCTCTAAATCAGTATTAGTAAGCAAACCAGATGCTGGGTGTAGACCTGTAGGATTTTTGAATGTAGTGGGAGTCTCAGGAAAGAGCCAGAGAGTGGCAAAATTGAATCCTCGCATGGTATCTATGGGGCCCTTAACAGTGGAACATTCATTTTTACTCATGCCTGATGCCCCTGTAAATTTATTAGGTCGTGATCTCCTTTGCAAGCTTAGAGCAACCATATCTTGTGCTCCAGATGGGGCTGTCTCCTTACAATTGCCAGAGGATACTGTTCATTTATTACCAATTTTACTTACAGAAGCTCAAGGAACAGCAGGGGAGGTATCCAAAATCCCCTCTGACATTCCTGAGTCTTTATGGGCCTCATCCCCTAATGAGGTGGGGCTCCTTAAGTCTGCCATGCCTGTTACCTTTAAAGTTAAGGGGGGACCACCCCCCTCCATTCCACAGTATCCATTGTCTAGGGAAGCAATAGAAGGGATCACCCCTATAATTGAGGCTTTGAAAAGCCAGGGTATTATTATTCCATGTCATCACTCTCCATGCAATACTCCCATTTTGACAGTTAAAAAACCCAAGCCTGGGCCAGATGGTAAACCTGTTTATCATTTTGTGCAAGATCTTAGAGCGATTAATAATTATGTTATTCCTAGACATTCTATAGTCGCAAACCCGGCTACGATAATTTCATCAATTCCCTATGAATCTACATGTTTCACAGTGGTAGACCTTTGCTCTGCCTTTTTCTCCATACCAGTACATGAGGACTTCCAATATTTATTTGCTTTTACCTGGAAAAATAGACAGTGGACCTGGACTAGACTCCCACAGGGATTTGTAGACAGTCCCACATTATTTTCCCAAATTTTACAGCAGGATCTGGCCTCTATTACCTTTAAGGGCTCCATACTAGTACAATATGTTGATGACTTACTTTTGGCCTCTCCTAATGCTGAAATTTGTCAGGAAGATAGCTGTCACTTACTGCTGGAGCTGCACAAGAGAGGACACAAGGTTTCCAAGACAAAGGTACAATGGTGTTTGCCCCAGGTAGAATATTTAGGATTTATTTTGGCTGCTGGAACTCGCTCTGTCTCTTCTAAGAGAGTCCAGGCCATTCAACAACTCTCTGCCCCCACTACTAAGAGGCAGTTGAGAGCCATTCTGGGAGCAGCTGGGTACTGTAGACAATGGATACCCTCTTTTGGTGAAATTACTAAACCCCTCATAGCTCTTACAAAAAGTTCTGTTCCAGACAGTTTACAGTTGGATCCCCAGCATCTCTCAGCCATAAAAGAATTAAAACGGGCCTTGTTATCAGCACCTGCCCTAGGACTGCCAGATTATAGTAAGCCTTTCACTCTCTTTGTGCATGAACAAAGGGGGGTGGCTTCTGGAGTCCTGACTCAGTCACTGGGGCCTAACCAACGTCCTATAGCCTACTATTCAATTCAGCTGGACCCTGTAGCGGCTGGAGCGCCACCTTGCCTTAGAGCAGTGGCGGCCACAGCCCTTTTGGTAGAAAAAGCCTCTGATTTGGTCCTAGGTAACCCTCTAACTGTGCAATGCCCTCACAAAGTGGAGGCTCTCTTACTACGTCACAGGACACAAGCCTTTTCAGATCAAAGGCTGGCTAAGTATGAAATAACCCTGTTAGGTAATGAGAATATCACTTTAAAACGCTGCACAGTTCTTAATCCAGCAACACTACTCCCTAACTTACCATTCTCGGGGGAACCGTTGCATGACTGTGCTTCTTTAGTTGATATGGCTGAAAAACCCCGTGACGATCTTTTTGATACACCTTTAGAAAATCCTGATCTTGTCCTCTATACAGATGGTTCCTCATTTATGAGAGAGGGAACCCGTTTTACTGGAGCTGCTGTAGTTTCTGATTATGACACCCTCTGGGCAGCTTCTCTGCCTTCCCATTTTAGTGCACAGGCTGCTGAACTTGTGGCTCTTACACAGGCCTGTAATATAGCTAAAGATAAGAGTGCCACCATTTTTACTGACTCGAAATATGGCTTTGGCATATGCCACTTTATTGGTATGATTTGGCGTCAACGAGGCTTTCTAACATCCTCGGGCAAGGCTATTGCCAATGGGGACCTTATCAAGGACCTCTTAGATGCCCTAAAACTGCCTTCTTCCCTAGCCGTTGTACATTGCCCTGCCCACACAGGGAATAGTGATCCTGTTTCAAAGGGAAATGCACGAGCCGATTCTGCAGCCAAGCTTGCTGCATTAGAAGCTCCTGAACATGTATTTAACCTTTCACCTTCTGAGGATATTCCTTCCAACCTAACCTATGACGATTCTGAAGTAGAAAAGTGGAAAAAGAAATTTAAGGCGAAACAGATCAATGGCATCTGGGTGTCTCCGGAAGGTAAGCCATTTCTTCCCCGGAAATTCTACCACCAGGTATGCCTCTCTGTTCACAGAAAAGGCCATTTTGGTACACAAGGCATTGTAGACTCTATTAAGAGAACCTGGATAGCACCAGGTGTGACTAATACAGCATCTCGAACCTGCTCGGGCTGCTCCACATGTCAGTCTTATAATCAGTATGCTTTTAAGGCCAAAGCTTATGGAGGGCGTCCTCTAGCATATACACCTTTTGAGCACTTACAAATTGATTATATTACTATGCCAAAAGCAGGACATTATAAATTTTGCCTTGTTATAGTTGATCAGCTCACTCGGTGGGTGGAGGCCTTTCCCAGCCCCCGAGCCACAGCTGCCTTTGTTGCCAAAATTCTTCTTAAAGAGATAGTACCTCGTTTTGGCCCACCAGCCCGCATCGATTCTGACAAAGGCACACATTTCACTGATTCGATTTTATCCCAAATCTACTCTTTCTTGGGAGTGACTCCAAAATTCCACACGCCCTACCATCCACAAAGTTCAGGCCAAGTCGAACGTATGAATAAAGAGCTTAAGAGTATGATTGGCAAATTATGTACTGAAACCCATTTGAAATGGCCTGATGTTCTACCATTGGCATTATTCTATCTACGAAGTAGACCAAGAGGAGAACTTCATATATCTCCTTATGAAATGCTTTTTGGTCACCCTCCTATCCAAGCTAAAACTTTTTCCCCAGTTTATACATCACTGGTGGGAGGTGATACTTCTGTTGCTTCCTATATACAGGAATTACAGACCAGGCTACGTGAACTCCATGAGGCAGGAGCTGTGGTCCAGGCAGGACCATTAGACTTTTCATTGCATAACCTCAACCCAGGAGATAAAATATATGTAAAGAATTTTCAGAAAACCAGTGGAACTCAACCTGCCTGGGAAGGACCTTTTCAGGTATTATTGACAACTCCTACTGCCATTAAAATTGGTGAAAAAGACTCATGGATTCATTGCTCTCATATAAAGCCTGCACCATTCATAGGTGAAGAGATTTCAGATAGACCTGAGGTAGACGCTAAAGAGGTAAAAACCCTAAAGATAGCAACTGTTAAAGAGCAAAGAGAGTTCAGAGGAAACAGGCAGTTCCCATTTAATAATCCCACTGATCAGTTAAATGCTTTGGGACTCAGTCTTCGTAAAGTATCAGGAGACGGAAATTGCCTTTTTAGGGCTTTAGCAGACCAGCTAGAAGGTCACTGTAGAAATCATCTCAGACACAGACAAGAAGCTGCTTCTTATATGATTAACCATAGACAAGAGTTTGAGTCTTTTAGAGTAAATGACTCCCCTTTTGAAGAATATGTTGATGAATTAAAGAAATTTGGAAAGTGGGGAGGAAATGATACAATTGTAGCATTTGCTAAGCAGCATCAGCTGAATGTTGTGGTTCATCAATTAAATCAGCCTTTATTGAAAATCAGTGGCACAGACAAAACTGATGCTAGAGAACTCCACATTTTCTACCATAAAGAACATTATGACAGCATTAGAAAGATCAATGACAATTCAGAAACCCCTGCCACTTTGGCATGCAGAGAATTGGGGAACCAGTTAAAACAATGTGGCATACCCCAAACTCTAGCAGCTTAAATACCTTAAAATTTAACAAGCATTTCCTTCCACAGGCAAAAGCACTGAAGCACATGGCCTAGTTTTCTGGCCCACCTCAATTTCTCCCACCCTTTTCCCTACCCTATACCTATTTTTTTTTTTAATCCTTTTTGCTTTTTGTTTTGTTTTGACTTTTGAAAGGCACTGAAAAGACCTGGAATTCACCACACCTTTAAATTCTTTAAGAGCACAAAAGGGTGCTTAGCGAATCTTTTGCCTTTTATTTTTGGTTTTTGGTTTTGCTTTGTTTTTTTTTTTACTTTTGTTTCTTTTGCTTTTCTTTAAAAACCCGATTTTGTGAACTAAGTGACTTTTCAAAGGCATTTTAAGTATATGCTATTGAATATTGAATCTTGCTTATTGAAGTCTTATTTCTTTTTGATGAATTAATCACCACTTTAAGTATCTGCTACTGTTATACTAGAGAATTCATGTATAAGATGATGTGGTCTACTTGCTAAAAGAAGATTATGTAATAATGTCTAAAAGAAGATTATGTAACAATGTCTAATATAATCAGCTATTTACATTCGTTTATTATTTATATGTCATTATACTCTGGGTATGGTTTGGAATTATTGTATATATCACTAATATATTCTCAGTTATGCAGCATAGCACACATTTTTACCATCATATTGTCTTTGGTGAAATTAATGAGATTTCAGAAATATGGAAACTTATCATTTCAGAGACTAACTTGCTGTGAACTCTGATGCAGGCCCTGGAGAGAATATATGTGCAACAAAAGGAGAGACAGGTATACATAAGTCCATGGTTTGCTTATGATGGTGACTATGTAGAGCACAATTACTAGGCACAGTCCAGTATTCATCCTCTCTCCCTCCTAATTTAACCTAATTTAACTGAACTTACTTATCTTTTTATCTCACTCAGTTGAATTCACCTGTGGCCTAGCACAATCACTGGCTGTCTCGGAACCATGAGATATGGTATGATAACCTTTCCATAACATTTTCAGGTGTCATGAACACATACTAAATTTGACTTTGATCCAGACACATGGTGGTAAAAAGTGTTACTGATTGCAAAATGCTATGCTAAGGTTTAGTAAAAAAAAAAAAAAATACAGCAATTCAAACAGTTAAAGAAGAAATCCAGCTTTCCAGACCAGAGTCCAGAATCCAGAATCCAGACCAGAGTCCAGAATCCAGTTTTCCAGACCAGAATCCAGTTTCCTCCTGATGACATCTTACCACTTCAAGAAGACAAGAGAACTCAGAGACTTTATATGAACTGTTTTGCTTTATTAGCTTTTACTATCTCCTTTCTGTTATATACTATCTGTAACATGTACTCTCTGCAGAGGCTCTCCCTTTGCAAGACTAATGTCAAAGCGTTGGTTCATGAGGAAAGAAAAAAAATCGCCCCTCTGGACAAAACTTTCCTCTCTTCCTTTTCTGTATTGTTGTTCGCATATTATTAGTCAGCAGAAGTTATTATATTCTTTTTACTGTTCCATCAAGGAAACATTCCATTTCTTGAGGAAGCAAAGGGGGGAAATGTGGTAAAATATGAAAGTTTTTAACAGTCGGTTAGGATAACTGAAAGACGCCAGTTTTTCAAGGACCACCCTTTTGGGGAGGAGATGAACAGTCCGCCTGCTGCGCATGTCAGACTGCCTGCCGGGTACAGTCCGCCTGCTGCGCATGTCAGACTGCCTGCCGGGTTTTTTGACTTCCGGGGTGGAGAGAAGGGGAGTAGCCTTTTTTTGCCGGCTTGGCGGGACTCCTGGCGGCGCGGCACAGACGGTCTGACTCACTCCAAAGGTGGCCTAAATCGGTTTGGTGAGTTTTTATAAGGAATATAGACTAAGCCTAGATTTAAGACGATTTGTACTGTATTTCTATTTTCCTATCCTTCTAATCAACAACACCTTATATACAATAAAGGCTCTATCTAGAAAACCAGAAGCTTCTTCCATTTACTAGTCTGGGAGATAAATTAAGGGAAGGGTTAAGTAGGGGAGATTTATGATCTAATATCCAATTTTAAATCTCACAGTATGGTGCTCAATAGGTAAATTAATTTAGGTAGAATTGTCATTTTTACTGTATTAGCTCTGCCTATCCATGAGCAATTGATATCTTTCCAATCATTCAGATCTGATTTGATTTGTGTGAAAAGTGTTTGGTAATTGAGTTCATAGAAGTCCTGGGTTTGTGTTGGCAAGCAGGCTCCCAAGTATTTTATATTATCTACCGTTACTTTAAATGGAATTTCTTTTTCTATCTCTTGCTGCTGGACTTTGTTAGTCATGTATAGAAATGCTGATGATTTATGTGGATTTATTTTATATCCTGCTACTTTGCTAAACTCATTAATTGTTTCCAGTAACTTCTGAGTTGATTCTCTAGGATTCTCTAAGTATACCATCATATCATCTGAAAAGAGTGATAGTTTTGTTTCCTCCTTGCCTATTCTGATTCCTTTAATTCCCTTTTCTTCTCTCATTGCTAATGCTAATATTTCTAGTACAATATTGAATAATAGAGGTGATAATGGACATCCCTGTTTCACCCCTGATCTTATTGGGAAGGCATCTAACTTATCTCCATTATATATAATGCTTGTGGATGGTTTTAGGTAGATACCATTTACTATTTTAAGGAAAGCTCCACCTATTCCTAAACTCTCTAGTGTTTTTATTGGGAATGGGTGATGTATTTTGTCAAAAGCTTTCTCTGGTTCTACTGAGATAATCATATGGTTTTGGTTAGTTTTCTTATTGATGTGGTTGATTATGTTAATAGTTTTCCTAATGTTGAACCAGCCCTGCATTCCTGGTATAAATCCCACCTGGTCATAGTGTATTATCCTGGTGATCACTTGCTGTAATTTCCTTACTAATATCTTATTTAAGATTTTAGCATCAATATTCATTAGGGAAATTGGTCTACAATTTTCTTTCTCTGTTTCTGCTTTGCCTGGTTTTGGTATCACCACCATATTTGTGTCATAAAACAAATTTGGTAGAACTCCTTCTTCACCTATTTTTCCAAATAATTTGTATAATATTGGAATTAATTGTTCTTCAAATATTTGGTAAAATTCACCTCTAAACCCATCTGTCCCTGGGGATTTTTTCTTAGGGAGTTCATTAATGGCTTGTTCAATTTCTTTTTCTAATATGGGTTTATTTAAGGATTTTATTTCCTCTTCAGTTAACCTGGGCAGTTTGTATTTTTGTAAATATTCATCCATTTCATTTAGATTGTTAAATTTGTTGGCATACAGTTGGGCAAAATAATTCGTAATTATTGGTTTAATTTCCACTTCACTGGGGGTTACATCACTCCTTTCATTTTTGACCAGCACTTAGTTTTATTGATTAATTCTATAGTTGTCTTGATTTCAATTTTATTAATTTCTCCTTTAATTTACCGGGTTTCTAGCTTAGTATCTAATTGGGGATTTTTAATTTGTTCTTTTTCTAGCTTTTAAGTTGCATGCCCAATTCATTGATCTCCTCTTTCTCTTTTATTTTTTTTCATTTAAGCTGTTAGGGGTATAAAATTTCCCCTAACCACTGCTTTGGCTGTATCCCATAGATTTTGGTATGTTGTGTCATTATTGTCATTCTCTTGGATAAAGTTATTGATTGTTTCTATGATTTGTTGTTTGACCCATTCATTTTTTAGAATGAATTTATTTAGTTTTCAATTTATTTTCAGTCTACTTTTCCTTGGCTCTTTCTTACATGTAATTTTTATTGCATCATGATCTGAGAAAGATACATTTACTATTTCTGCCTTTCTACATTCGAATGTGATGTTTTTGTACCCTAATACATGGTCAGTTTTTGAAAATGTGCCATGTAATTTTGAGAAAAAAGGTATATTCCTTTCTCTCCCCATTCACTTTTCTCCAGACATGTATCATGTCTAACTTTTCTATTATTCTATTCACCTCTTTCACTTCCTTCTTATTTATTTTTCAACTACATTTATCTACTTATGAGAGGGGAAGATTCAGATCCCCCACTAGTATAGTATTACTGTCTAATTCCTCTTGTAACACATTTAACTTCACCTCTAAGAATTTGGATGCTATACCACTTGGCACTTCATTATCTATAGTGCCTTCTAGCAAGATGTAGTTTCCTTCCTTATGTCTTTTAATGAGATCTCTTTTTGTCTGTGATTTTTCTGAGATAAGGATTGCTACCACTGCTTTTTTTACTTTAGCTTAAGCATAATATATTCTGCTCCAGTCTTTTACATTTACTCTGTGTGTATTTCTCTGCTTCAAATGTGTTTCTTGTAAACAGCATATTGTAGGATTCTAGTTTATTATCCACTCCGCATTTTGCTTCCGTTTTATAGCAGAGTTCATCCCATTCACATTCACAGTTATTATTACTGTCCATTCTCCTCCATTCTATTTAGCCCCTTTGTACTTTTTCCCCTTCCTTCACCCTATTTCTTCTCACAAATGTTTTGCTTCTTACCCCTGCCTCCCCCATTCTACCTTCCATTTTATCACCCCCAATGTTTTCTTTGCCCCTTTCTCCCTTGCTTTTGCCCTCCCTTCTAATAGTCCCCCCTTTGCCTTTTACTTCCCTAAATAATAAGCTAAGTTTCTTTATCCAAATGAACGTATATGTTATTCCCTCTTTGAATCAAATCTAATGAGGGTAGGGTTGAAATAATGTTCACCCCTCCCTTCCTTCCCTCTACTGTAATAGAGTTTTTTTCACCTCTTCATATGACATAATTCACCCCATTCAACCTCCTCTTTTCTCTTCTCCCTACAGACTCTCTTTTTAACCCCTTAATTGCCTTTATGTCATCATATCAAAAACAATTTATATTTATACCCTCTGTGTATAATCCTTCTGTCTACCCAAATACATATACAGTTCTCAAGAGTTAAAAGTATTATCTTCCCGTGTAGGGATGTAAACAGTTTAACCTAAATGAATAACTTTCCCCCCCATTTATCTTTTTAAACTTCTCATGAGTCTTGTATGTTAAGACTGAATTTTCTATTTATTCAGTTCTGGTCTTTCCATTAGGAAACCTTGAAAGTCCCCAGTGTCATTGAATGTCCATCTTTTCCCCTAAAGAGAATGATCAGTTTGGCTGGGTAATAGATTATTGGCTGCAGTCCAAGCTCCTTTGCCTTCCAGAATATCATATTCCAAACCTTGCAATCCTTTAATGTTGCATCTGCTAGATCCTGAGCAATCCTGACCGTGGCTCCATGATATTTAAATTGCTTCTTTCTGGCTGGTTGGAGTATTTTTTCCTTCAACTGATAATTTTGGAATTTGGCTACAATATTCCTTGGAGTTTTCCTTTTGAGGTCTCTTTCAGGAGGTGTTCAGTAGATTCTTTCAACTACAATTTTATCCTCTGATTCTATAATATCAGGGCAGTTCTCCTTAATAATTTCCTGGAATATGGTGTCTAGACTCTTTTTCTGATCATGGCTTTCAGGGATGACCAGTGATTCTCAAATGGTCTCTCCTGGATCTCTTTTCCAGATCAGTTTTCTTTCCAATGAGGTATTTCACATTTTCTTCTATTTTTTCATTCTTTTGATTCTGCTTGACTGACTCCTTGTGTCTCATGGATTCATTATCTTCCAACTGTCCCATTTTAATTTTGAAGGCATTGTTTTCTTCAATGAGATTATGCAACCTTTTTTTTTTCCATTTGACTAAATGAATTTCTTATGGCATTGTTTTCTTCAGTGAGATTATGCGCCTTTTTTTTCCATTTGGACACATGAATTTTTTAAGAAATTGTTTTCTTCTGTCAATCTTTGTGCTTCCTTTTCCAAGCTGCTGATTCTTTTTTCATAATTTTTTGGGGTTGCTTTTATTTCTCTCAATTGATTTTTAAAATCCTTTTTGAGCTCCTCCAAGAAAGCATTTTTTTCTTGAGACCAATTCATCTTCCATCTTGAGTCTTCACAATTAGGCAATTTGGGAATATTGTACTCATCTGAATTTGTCTTTGCCCCCTCCCTGTTCATACAGAAGCTATCAGTGGTGAGGCCTCTTTTTTGTTTCCTACTCATACTGCAGCTTATTTTTATTTTATTTTATTTTTAAAGTTGAAGTCTCTTCTGGGGGCACCAGGGTCCCTGTTTCATGCTTCTTGTACTGGGATATAGGGGCTGTATCACTGGCTCTCTACACTGAGGCCTCTATGGCTTGTGGATTTTTCACTGTTCTGTACTTCCTGCCAGAGTGTGCTGGGATCAGTAGACCTGGCCCTGGACTTCCTGTCAGAGCATGCTGGGATCAATAGGCCTGGTCGTGCCTGTCCTGTGGGTGGCCCATCAGCTGGCAAACTGCCCTCTCGACTGGTGTAGGTGGGTTTATCCACTGTTCTGCTGTACCACCAGCTTGTTGTGCCAGGAACCAAGGGCCTCAGTTCCTTGGCTGTGGCCCACAGCTTCTTGCTGACTTGCCCTGACCCTCTCCCACATGCTGTGCTGTGGTGCGTGGAGCCTTCCTTTTGCCAAAGTGAGACCGACCTTTCCTGAAGTCTTCCAAATTATCTCTGTTTGGAAAACTGTGTCTGTCTCTTTGCAGGTTTTGTAGTTTCAGAATCTGTCTAGAGGTTTGATTTAATGTTCTTTTTGAGGGAACAGAAGGAGACCTCACGCGATTTGCTGGCTACTCTCTGCCTTCCTGGCTCTGCGCCCCAATGCGGTTTTTTTATAGGTGACATATTGTAGAATTTTGTTTTCTTCTCCCTTCTCTCGCTCTTTCTCATTTTGTTTCCATTTTCCTCTGTTTGTCTCTGCTACTATACTGTAAATTCCTTCAGTAGGCTGTAAGATTCCCTATTAGATTGAAAGATGCTCCTTTAGGGATTAACACACACACCCAACTGGGTGGAATAATCTATTGAATCTGGGTTGTAAATGAGCCTAACACTCATCAGAATTGGCTCAAAGACCTCAATCTTATCAGGATTGGCTCAAGGAGGGAATAACATACACACTTAATTGGGTAGAGTAATCTCTCTAACCCAGCAGGAAAATAGGAGGGGAAGGATATGAAGAGAAAGGGGCAAAGGAAGGAAGGGAAGATTGGGGGAGGGGACAGACAGAAGCAAATCCCTTTGGAAGAGGGATAGGAGGAAAGAAGATGGATAATAAAATAAATATCATGGGGAAGGGAATAGGATGAAAGGGAAACAGTTAACAGGAGTAATCATGAAAAAGAGAAAAGGGGGGAAATTGTACAAAACATATTTATGGTCACTCTTTGTGTTGGCTAAGAATTGAGAATCAGGGGAATATCCTTCAACTGAGGAATGAGGGAAGAAGCTGTAGTATATGATTGTGGTGGAATGGTCTTGTTCTATAGGAAATGACATACAGGATGATCCCAGAAAAACCTGGAAAAACTCATGAACTGATGCATAGTGAAGTGAGTGGAGCTGGGAGGACATTGTGCATAGTGACAGCAGTATTGTTCAATGAGCAATTGTGAATGACTTAACTACACTCAACAATACAATGATCCATGACAATCCCAAAGGTCAAACAAGGAAGTTTACTCTCCACCCCCATAGAAAGAACTGATAAAAAGAACACTTGTGGGTTGTACATATACAACCTGGTTGCAATCTTGTGGAGGGCGGAGGAAAATGAGGGAGAGAGGGAGAAAAATTCAGAACTCTTAATCTTATGAAAATATGTGTAACTGGAAAAATAATAAAATAAATGTTTGTTGATAGAAATCCTGCATAAGAAGGATTGATTTGCTGAAAAACTGGAAACTTAGTGTGTACTGACCAGTTGGGGATCAGTTATACAAGTTATGATGTATGAATATGATGGAATATTATTGTGCTAATTGAATTTATGAAGGAGATATTTTCAGAGGAAACCTGGAAAGACTTGAATGAACTGATGCAGAGTAATGTGAGCAGGTTCCAGAGAACAAATTATATAATAGCAATAATATTGTAAGACAACATTGAAAGAGTCAGGAACTCTGATCCACACAATAACTAATCACAGGTCCAGAAGACTCGATGAAATAGGTCACCCACCTCTGAGATGTAATAAACTCAGAGTACAGACTACGAAATAAATGTTTTTGTACATGGTTTAAAAAAAAAAAAAGATCCTCCTTTAGATTGAATTGTCCTTCAGGGAAGGGCATGTCTTTTGCCTCTTTTTGTATCTCCTGCAATGAACACAAGGCCTAGCACGCATAGATGGTACTGAATAAATATTTGGTTTTTGATTGATAATATTAGGGGAATTTCAAGTTATAATTTTCCCCTCTTTGGCTATAAATTAACTACTATGTTCCTTCGGTTACTTTACAGTGTTGTTTTCAAAATGGCTCTTTTCTCTTCACCCCTGATCACTACCTCCTTGTAAAACTTGATGTTTCTCACTTGACTTTTTAAAGTCAAACACTCTGTTTCTTGGAAATTGGCACCCTGGTTTTATTTCTTTTGGGAAGGTGATGTTTGCATTTTTTCAATTGTTATTTCATTTTCTATTTCAGAAAGTCTGGGCAGTTTGTATCATTTACTGCATTTTAGTGTTGGGGTGTGTTCCTCTGGGAGACCTCATCTCCTGACAGTCTTGATGCATCCTGGTTTTGTTTATTTGTTTGTTTGTTAATAAAAGTATTTTATTATTTTCCAGGTACATGTAGAGATAGTTTTCAATATTTGTTTTTATAAGATTTCCAATTTCAAATTATTCTCCCTCTCTCCCCTCCCTCATCCTCCCCAAGACAGCAGGTTATTTGATATAGGTTATATATATACGATAATATTAAACATATTTCTGCATTAGTCATATTATCAGAGAAGAATCAGGGCAAAAAGGAAAAACCTCAAAAAAGAAGAAAAATAACAGCACCAAAAACAAAAGAAATAGAATGGTTCAATCAGCATACATATTCTGCAGTTCCTTCTTTTTATGGATTTGCAGAGCCTTTTCCATCATGAGTCCCCTGAACCTTTCTTGTACCATTGTATTGGTGAAAAGAATCCAGTCCATCATAGTTGATTCACACATACTGTTGATGATATTGTGTACAATGTTCTTCTGATTCTGCTCATCTCACTCATCATCAGTTCATGCAAGTCCTTCCAGTTTTCTCTGAATTCCTCCTGCTCATCTTTTCTTACAGCACAATAGAATTCCATTACATTCATATACCACAATTTGTCCAGCCATTCTCCAATTGATGGGCAACCCCTCAATTTCCAATTCCTTGCCACCACAAAAAGAGCAGCTATAAATACTTTTGTACATTTGTGTCCTTTTCCATCTTCCATGATCTCCTTGGGAAAAAGACCTAAAAGTGGTATTGCTGGGTCAGAGGATATGCACATCCTTGTAGCCCTTTGGGCATAATTCCAAATTGCTCTCCAGAATGGTTGGATCAGTTCTCAGCTCCACCAATAATGCATTAGTGTTCCAGTTTATCCAGAGCTTCTCCAACATTTATTATTTTCATTTCTTGTCATATTAGCCAATCTGAGAGGTTTCAAGTGGTACTTCAGAGTTGTTTTAATCTGTATCTCTCTAAGCAATAGTGATTTAGAGCATTTTTTCATATGGCAATAGATAGCCTTGATTTCTTCATCAGAAAACTTCTTGTTCATAACCTTTGACCATTTCTCAATTGGGGAATGACTTGGATTCTTATAAATTTGATTTAGTTCCGTATATATTTTAGAAATGAGGCCTTTATCAGAAGTACTGGCCAGAACACAGACACAAACACACACATACAAGCCATTAGTGAACTCCCTTAGAAAAAATCTCCATGGCCAGGTGGGATTTATACCAGAAATGCAGGGCTGGTTCCATATTAGGAAAACTATCTACATAATCAACCACATCAATAAGAAAATTAACCAAAATCATATGATTATCTCAGTAGAAGCAGAGAAAGCTTTTGACAAAATACAGCCCCCATTCCTAATAAAAACACTAGAGAGCTTGGGAATAGGTGGAGTTTC
Organism: Dromiciops gliroides; assembly: GCF_019393635.1. Classification (NCBI taxonomy): domain Eukaryota; kingdom Metazoa; phylum Chordata; class Mammalia; order Microbiotheria; family Microbiotheriidae; genus Dromiciops; species Dromiciops gliroides. Next base: position 20,833,213 of record NC_057867.1, on the reverse strand, counting down.
CTTAAAATAGTAAAGAGTATCTACCTACATCCATCCACAAGCATTATATGTAATGGAGATAAGTTAGAGGCCATCCCAATAAGAGCACGGGTGAAACAGGGATGTCTATTATCACCCCTATTATTCAATATTGTACTAGAAATGTTAGCTTTAGCAATGAGAGAAGAAAAGGGAATTAAAGGAATGAGAATAGGCAAGGAGGAAACAAAACTATCACTCTTTGCAGATGATATGATGGTATACTTAGAGAATCCTAGAGAACCAACTCAAAAATTACTTGAAACAATTAAGGAGTTCAGCAAAGTAGCAGGATATAAAATAAATCCGCATATATAATCAGCATTTCTATACATGATGTTATGGTGGGAAATGGCGTACGGGTTGGTTAGGGGTTAGGGATCTTAGGAATTCCTTTTTAAAGAATTACACCCTCTTCCACACAAAAAGTAGTGAGAATAAGGTGGTAGCTTATTTAGGAGCAAGGGAAGGGAAGGGTGGGGGGAGGGAAACCATGAAAGAAATCCTTGGACTTTTTCATGGGGAGATTGGCATAAAGCACATGGCTCATAGGTACCACATCTCCTCCAACAGGAGAATGGAAGGTACTTTTATAGAGGACTGATGGGGGTGGCCCATCTGCCCGTGAAAAGTTCCTCTAGTGAGAGAGGACCATCCCCCACTGGTGGTAGCTGGGGGAATTGGGTGAGGAGTGGAGGACCATCCCCCACTGGTAGTGACTAGAGGAATTGGGTGAGGGGTGGCTAGGGATCCCTCTTCAGAACACAAAGGCCGAAGCCACACCCAAATTTATCTCCCCTGGGTAAGGGAGACCAGAATGAAAGGTAGGAATCCCAAGCTAGCACAGTCCAGTTTGGTTCAGTTTATCTCTTCTAGGCGTTATCTGTCCTCTGGTTTAGTTTCTCAAGGAGAAGTTTCCTTGATGTGCCCCAGAGAATTTCTGGGGTGCTCTGCAACCCATGACATTCCCCACTTCTCTATATATAAGGAAAGGGGACAAAGATTCTTCTGAAACTGCTTCATGCTGACCGGGGTTCGAAGAAATCATGGCGCAAGGGAAGGGGAGGGGAGAGAAGTGGAGAAGGCCTGGAATGCGAGGAGTTGTGAGGGGCCCAGAGAGTCCAGAGGAAACAGGTAGGCACAGTGTCATGAATCCTTGAGCCTAGATGGAACAGACTTAAACAAAAAAATTAAAACTGACCAGAGCAAAAAGGAAAAGGGACTTTATCAGATCAGGAGTCAAGTGGGACCTTTTTGTAGGACAGGGTGTGGCCTGCTTTACAGGAGGGAGTTCAAGCCTAATTCTGTGATAGGCAGTGTCTGTCTACATTAAGAGTCCTTTTATCCCATCCCCACTTTGTGCCTTGATTACATGCTAGGACCTGAACCAGAAAGTAAGACAGAGGTCGCCCCAAAACCATTCCTAGGCTTGCCTCCTATGTCCAGCTTGGCCATAGGCCTGACACGATGCTGGTCAGGAGAGCAAGCTGCAGAGCTGATCTCTTCTGTGCTGCCCTGAGGACAAAGAGGTAGAAGAGCTGACCTCACCTTCGTGTGGCCCCCACTTCTGTGTCCCGGTTTACTGCAGCTGCCAGAATCTCGGCCAGCCGGAGTTCTGCTGGTAGTAGATGTGGTAATGGCTGCTGCTATTATAGAATCTTGGTCTATGGAGCGGGCACCAGCCATCTTTTCTCTCTCTTTGGCTACTGCAAGGTCCCTGTTATTAAAAATCTTAAAAGCAATGTCAAGGAGTTGTGAGGATGGGATCTGGGGACCCCAGTCTAACTTCTGGAGCTCTCTCCTAATGTCAGGAGCAGACTGGCTGATAAAATGAATATTGAGGACAGTAATTCCTACATCTCTTTGGGGGTCTAGGTTAGTATATTTCTTCAGAGAGTCTGCTAAGCAGCTCATGAAGACAGCAGGATTTTCATCAGACCCCTGTGTTATCTCCCTCACCTTTCCATATTTGACTTGTTTCTTTACCCCCCTTCTCATTCCCTCAACTAGGCAGGTGATCATGTGATTTCTACAGCCCTGTCTTCCCTGTTATCATAGTTCCATCTCGGTTCTATGACCAGGACAGCTGTAAAACCAGGGACCCCAACCCAATTTCTAACCTACGAGTGTTCATCCCCAACTTGTACCGCCAGGTCCCAAATCTGTTTTTTCTCATCAGGGGTACAACAGCTGGCGAGAATAATTTGCAAATCGGTCCAGGAAAGGTCAAACTCCAGTGTCACAGACTTAAAGCCATCTATGAACTTTGTGGGGTTCTCTGAGTAGCTCCCCAATTTCTCTTTAATCTGAGATAACCTGCTTATAGAAAAAGGGGCATGCCTTACTGTTGTACCCTTCCCAATGGGAAATTCCCTTAATGGAAGCAGGGAAGTAGTGGGAGATGCTGGTAAGGACCTGGGTTGGGGAGATAGCTCAGGTGGAGGCAGAGGATTGGGCGCAGGACCCAGTGGGGGAGGGGTGACAGCCTTTGGCTGTGGAGTAGGTGGGGGAGGGGAAACAGTCTTTGGCTGCAGCATGGGTGGAGATGGGCAAAGGGAGATAGCCGTAGGTGACTGCAGATTAGGTAAAGCAGATGGGGTCGGCTGAATAGAAAAAACAGGAGAAATGGGGACATATTGGAGTTTCCCCCGATTGTAAATGGGGTAGAGCAGGATAGAAGGAGACTGATATCCACTCCCCGTGTGGCACAGGAAATTGATTCTGAGATCAGCCGGTGGGCAAGGAGAGGTCTCAGTCATAGAGTGATATAACTGTGGTTGACCCATAGGTACAGAAGCAGGCGGGGAAGGAGTGGAACGAGAAACAGGTAGGGAATGAGTTTGAGGAGGAGGGGAGGCTGAGGTCTCAGAGTAGGTGCCCGAAGAGTTAGCAAATTGCTTGGGCTTGTGGTGATTCTCAACCGGCAAGGGGACCTCATCCTTTCCCTTTGACTTCTGGCTCAAACTCATAAAAGCCGATATGTATGGAATCTCTGTCCATCTCCCTTCACGCTTGTAAAACTTGTCCAATTGCAAAATGGTATTATAATGAAGGGTGCCGTGTACAGGCCAATTTCCTTCACTTCCTAGAGGATAATGTGGCCATAAATTGTTACAAAAATGTATCATACATCTCTTTCTCAGGCTTTTAAGCTCCAGTCTAGTCCAATTTCTTAGAATGCACCCCAGAGGTGAATTTTTCAGAACACTCCCTTTCTGTCCCATAACTACTGTCTAAGGAGAATAGTCTGAACCAAGGGCAGAGAGCTGGTAAGGGATAGACACATAAGCATAAATGTTCTTACCCAGAAACGTGTAGTCTGAGGGTCCTAGCGTGGTTCGGACATCTAGGAGTCCCAGGCTGCTCTCTGCTGTTGTGCAGATGCCAACCGTCTCTACCTCTCTGTGACTCAAACGGGAGGTTGAGTCAGGCAGGAGAGGGAGAAGAGAAACCCAGAAGGTAGGGTCTTACCTCCAGGTTGTGTGCCAAGCGTGGTCCAGACGTCTGTTTGAGCTTTCAGCGAGGGAGGGAGACTCAGGCTGCCCTCCACTGTCGCGTGCGAAAGCTGGACCTCTCTCTACTTCTCTGTAACTCAAACGGGAGGTTGAGTCAGGCGGGAGAGGGAGAAAGGAAACCCAGAAGGGAGGTTCCCACCCCCCAGTTTTGTGTGCTAAGAGGAAAGAGGAAAATCCCACGTCCCTACAACGTTCGGGCGCCCGATGATATGGTGGGAAATGGGGTACAGGTTGGGGTTGGGGTTCTTGGGAATTCCTCTTTAAAGAATTACACCCTCTTGCACACAAAACATAGTTAGAATAAGGTGATAATTTATTTAGGAGCAAGGGAAGGTAAGGGTGGGGGGAGGGAAACCATGAAAGAAATCCTTAGACTTTTCATGGGGAGATTTGGCAGAAAGCACATGGCTCAGAGGTACCAAATCTCCTTGAACAGGAGACCGGAAGGTACTTTTATAGAGGACTGATGGGGGTGGACCATCTTCCTGTGGAAAGTTCCTTTAGTGAGGGAGGACCATCCCCCACTGGTGGTAGCTGGGGGAATTGGGTGAGCAGTGGAGGACCATCCCCCACTGGTAGTGACTAAAGGAATTGGGTGAGGGGTGGCTAGGGATCCCTCTTCAGAACACAAAGGCCGCAGTCACACCCAAACTTATCTCCCCAGGGTAAGGGAGACCAGAATGAAGGGTAGGAATCCCAAGATATCTCAGTCTGGTTTGGTTCATCTTATCTCTCTAGGCGTTATCTGTCTTCTGGTTTAGTTTCTCAAGGAGAAGATTCCTTGGTGTGCCCCAGAGAACTTCTGGGGTGCTCTGCACCCCATGCCATCAATGCTCATGTTCTGTACTATTTGAAATAGGCTCAGGAGATAATCTGGGAGTTATGTCTAAAATGAGTAGGGTATATAAGCATTTAAGCCTTGTAGGGGTATAAAATGCCAGTCACCGGCTCAGCTCAGTGTCATTGCAAGCTAACCCCTGCCAGAGACTGGCTTTATTGTGAGATAGACCCCCTCTCAATAAACCTATATTTTCTACAGCTTAGAGACTTCCTTTTTCTTTCCTTCTTCAGACTTAGAAATTTTTGTGACACTTTATTTAACACCTCCACGCTTTTTTCCCTTTTTTTTTTAACCCCTGCACTCTTAAAGGTTGAGGCAAATATAGAAACCTTTGTGTAAATAAAAATCAGATTACTATATTGTCTAGGACTAGATAGATATTCAGAGGGGAAGTTGGTGAAGGAGCAGAACTCTTCTTCGAACATTCCTTAGGCCTCATGTAGGTGAATATACTGCTGGCGCCATCTGGGTCTTCCACTCTGAGATGCTCATAAAGTGATGGTCCATCTCGGATATTTTCCTTTGCTGGCAGAGCTCAGAGCTACCTTCTCTTTCTCCTGTTGCTGGTTGAACCAGCTCTGCCAGTTCTTGGTTCAGTTAGCTCTCACTCTGCCTCTTCCTCTCAACTTTCAAACCCTTTCAAGGGTTTCTTCTTTTTCCCTTGCCAAAGAACAGTTGCCAATCTTAATTTGCTCTTCTGATGGAGGAGGCCAAAAAGGGGCTAATAGATAACCTATCAATTGTACCTAAAAGGGGTTAACAGATCACCTAAGATTTGAGTAATCAATAGTACCTAAAAGGGAGTTCTGGGGGTGGGGCCAAGATGGCAGAGAGAAGTTAGGAACATTCCTGAGCTTTCCCTTATTTCCCTCAAAAACAACATTAAATCAAGCCTCTAAACAGATTCTTGAACTACAGAACCTACAAAAAGAGAGACAATATCCTGCTATGTGAGATAATTTAGAAGACGTCAGAAAAGGTCTGTCTCACCTGGGGTAAAAGGGGAGTGTGTAGCTCACCTCAGTAAAGCTCGGCTCAGTGTGGCTTAGCACCACTCATCTCAGATGGCAGATCACCAAAAAAAAAAAAAAAAAAAAAAAACCTCAGCTCCGTGGCAGCTCAACACTGTTGCAACTCGACACAGCTGAGAGTGGAGCAGCTGAGAGTGGGGCAGCTGAGAGCAGTAAGAAGATTGCAACCGTGAACCCTGTACCCCAGGAGCAGACTTCAACTTGTTAAGTTTTAAAATAGCCTACAACATGAGCAAGAAACAAAAAAAGGAACCTTACCATGGACAACTTCTATGGTGAAAGGGAAGACCAAAATTCAAACACAGATGAGTTAGTCAAAATGCCCACAAGTGAAGAATACTCAAGAGGGAAGATGATCTTGTCTCAAGACCAAAAAGCCATGTTTGAAGAGCTCAAAAAGGCTTTTAAAAATCAAATAAGAGAGGTAGAAGAAAAAATGGAAAAAGAAATAAGAGAAATGAGAGTTACACTGCAAAAAGAAGTACAAAAAAAAGACTGAAGAAAACAATTCCTTAAAAAATACAATTGGCCAAATGAGAGAAAAAATTAGCCAAACAGGAAAAGAAGTGCAAAAGCTTACTGTGCAAAATAAGGCCTTAAAAATTAAAATTGAGCAGATGGAAGTGGATAACTCCATGAGACAACAAGAATCTGTCGAGCAGAATAAAAAGACTGAAAAAATTGAAGAAAATGTAAAATACCTCACTGGAAAAACAACTGACCTGGAAAATAGGTCCAGGAGAGATAATCTGAGAATTATTGGACTACCTGAAAACCATGATCAATAAAAGAGTCTAGACACCATATTCCAGGAAATTATTATGGAAAAATGCCCTGAAATTGTAGAAGCAGAGGATAAAATCATCATTGAACGAATTCACCAAACACCTCCTGAAAGAGACCCCAAAAGGAACACTTCACGGAATATAGTAGCCAAACTCCAGAATTATCAGGTGAAGGAGAAAATATTCAAAGCAGCCAGAAAGAAAGTGTTTAAATACCATGGAGTCACAGTAAGGATTTCACAGGACCTGGCGGCTTCAACATTAAAGGATCGCAGGGCTTGGAATATGATATAAAGGAAGGCAAAGGAACTTGTATTCCAACCCAGGATCAACTACCCAGCAAAACTGAGCACTTTCAGAGGAAAAGATGGACATTCAGTGAACAAAGGTACTTCCCAGGCTTCCTGAGAAAAAGACCAGAAATGAACAGAAAATTTGATCTCCATTTAATACAAGACTCTAGAGAAATATAAAGAGGTAAACAAGGGGAAGAAAAGTGTTGCTCCATGATGCTAAACTGCTTAGGTCCATATGAGATAAGATAATACTTTTTTTTTAAGTGAGGCAATTGGGGTTGAGAGACTTGCCCAGGGTCACACAGCTAGCAAGTGTTAAGTGTCTGAGACCATATTTGAACTCAGGTACTCCTGACTCCAGGGCCAGTGCTCTATCCACTGCACCACCTAGCTGCCCAAGGATAATACTTTTAACAGTTGAGATCTCTGTCTCTGTAAAGGTATTGTTATTAAATAAACTTTGATGTGCTGATATAAAGAAACTTAAGGGACAGAATAAAAGAAGACTAGGGGAAGGAGAGGAAGGGAGAGGTGAAATGGGGTTAATTATATCAAAGGAAAAGGCACAAAAAGAACCCCTTACAACAGAGGGAAAGAAGTGAGGGGTGGGCATTGTTGCAACCTTACTCTCATCAGACTTGGTTCAGGGAGAGAATAAAATACACTCCCATTTCTATAAAGAAACTTAGCTTACTCTTTAAGGAAACAAAAGGGTAAGAGGAAACAGGGTGGTATTGATAGAAGTGAGGGCACAAGTGGGGGAAAAGGGGGCAAGAAAGAGAAGGGCAGTTGATAAAAGGGAGGCAGATTGAGGGAGGCAGTGGTCAGAAAGAAAACACTGGTCAAGGGGAATAGGGGAAAAGAAGGGGGGAAAAGAGTACAAAGGGAAAATGAAGATGTAGCAAAATAAACAGTTAATAATTTTAACTGTGAATATGAATGGGATGAACCCCCCCATAAAACAGAAGCAAATTGCAGAATGGATTAAAAACCAGAATCCTACAATATGCTGTTTACAAGAAACACATGTGAAGCAAAGAGATATCCACAGAGTAAAGGTAAATGGCTGGAGCAGAATATATTATGCATCAGCTAAAGTAAGAAAAGCAGGGGTAGCAATCCTTAACTCAGACAAAGCAAAGGCAAAAATAGATCTAATTAAAAGAGATAAAGAAGGAAACTACATCTTGCTAAAAGGTACTATAGAGAATGAAGTAATATCAATATTAAATATGTATGCACCAAGTGGTATAGCATCCAAATTCTTAGAGGAGAAGTTAAATGAGATACAAGAGGAAATAGACAGTAATACTCTACTAGTGGGGGATCTGAATCTTCCCCTCTCAGAATTAGATAACTCTAGCCAGAAATTAAATGAGAAAGTAGTGAAAGAGGTGAATAGAAAAGTTAGACATGATAGATGTCTGGAGAAAATTGAATGGGGATAGAAAGGAATATACCTTTTTCTCAGCAGTGCATGGCACATTTTCAAAAACTAACCATGTATTAGGGCACAAAAACATGCAAGTCAAATGTACAAAGGCAGAAATAGTAAATACATCCTTCTCAGATCATGATGCAATCAAAATTACATGAAATAAAGAGCCATGGAAAGTTAGACAGATAATCAATTGGAAACTAAATAAATTCATTCTAAAAAATGAGTGGGTCAAACAACAAATCATAGAAACAATCAATAACTTTATCCAAGAGAATAACAATAATGAGACAACATACCAAAATCTATGGAATACAGTTAAAGTGGTGCTTAGGGGAAATTTTATAGCGCTAACTGCTTACATGAATAAGACAGAGAAAGAGGAGATCAAAGATTTGGGCGTGCAGCTTAAAAAGCTGGAAAAAGAACAATTTCGAAATCCCAATTAAATATTAAATTAGAAATCCTGAAAATTAAAGGAGAAATTAATAAAATTGAAAGCAAGAAAACTACAGAATTAATCAATAAAATGAAGAACTGGTTTTATAAAAAAAAAAACAATAAAATAGATAAACCACTGGTTAATTTGATTAAAAAAAAAGAAAGAAAACCAAATTACCAATATCAAAAATGAAAAGGGTGATCTTACCACCAATGAAGTAGAAATTAAATCAATAATTAGGAACTGTTTTGCCCAACTGTATGCCAATAAATTTAACAATCTAAATGAAATGGATAAATAATTACAAAAATAAAACTGCCCAGGTTAACTGAAGAGGAAATAAAATCCTTAAATAAGGCCATATTAGAAAAAGAAATTGAACAAGCCATTAATGAACTCCCTAAGAAAAAATCCCCAGGGACATGAGTTTACAGGTGAATTCTACCAAACATTTAAAGAACAATTAATTCCAATATTATACAAATTATTTGGAAAAATAGGTGAAGAAGGAGTTCTACCAAATTCATTCTATGACACAAATATGGTGGTGATACCAAAACTAGGCAGAGCCTAAACAGAGAAAGAAAATTGTAGACCAATTTCCCTAATGAACATTGATGCTAAAATCCTAAATAAGATATTAGCAAGGAGATTACAGCAAGTGATCACCAAGATAATACAGTATGACCAGGTGGGATTTATGCCAGGAATGTAAGGCTGGTTCAACAGTAGGAAAACTATCAACATAATCAACCACATCAATAAGAAAACTAACCAAAATCATATGATTATCTCAATAGATGCAGAGAAAGCTTTTTTTTTTTTTAGGTTTGTTTTTTTTAAGTGAGGCAATTGGGGTTAAGTGACTTTCCCAGGGTCACACAGCTAGTAAATGTTAAGTGTCTGAGTTCCGATCTGAATTCAGGTCCTCCTGACTCCAGGGCTGGTGCTTTATCCATTGCACCACCTAGCTGCCCCCAGAGAAAGCTTTTGACAAAATACAGCACCCATTCCTAATAAAAACACTAGAGAGCTTAGGAATAGGTGGAGTTTCCTTAAAATAGTAACTAGTATCTACCTAAAACCATCAGTAAGCATTATATGAAATGGAGATTAGTTAGAGGCCTTCCCAATAAGATCAGGGGTGAAACAGGGATGTCCATTATCACCTCTATTATTTAATATTGTCCTAGAAATATTAGCTTTAGCAATCAGAGAAGAAAAAGGAATTAAAGGAATTAGAATAGGCAAGGAGGAAACAAACTTACCACTCTTTGCAGATGATATGATGGTATACTTAGAGAATCCTAGAGAATCAACTCAAAAATTACTGGAAAAAAATAACAAATTTAGCAAAGTAGCAGGATATAAAATAAATCCACATAAATCATCAGCATTTCTATACATGACCAACAAAGTCCAGCAGCAAGAGATAGAAAGAGAAATTCCATTTAAAGTAATGGTAGATAATATTAAATACTTAGGAGTCTACTTGTCAAGAAAAACCCAGGAACTCTATGAACACAATTACCAAACACTTTTAACACAAATTAAATCAGATCTAAAAAATTGGAAAGATATCAATTGGTCATTGATAGGCTGAGCTAATATAATAAAAAATACAATTCTACCTAAATTAATGTACTAATTCAGTTCCATACCAATCTGACTGCCTAAAAATTATTTTATAGAGCTAGAAAAAATAATAACAAAATTCATCTGTAAAAACAAAAAGTCAAGAATATCAAGAGAAATAATTAAAAAAATGCACAGGAAGGTGGGTTAGCTGTACCAAATCTGGAGCTCTACTATAAAGCAGCAGTCATCAAAACTATCTGGTACTGGCTAAGAAAAAGAGCAGGGGACCAATGGAATAGGCTAGGTACAGGAAATACAGTAGTAAATGACACTAGTAATGTAGTGTTTGATAAACCCAAAGACTCCACCTTCTGGGACAGGAACTCAGTATTTGACAAAAACTGCTGGGAAAACTGGAAGATAGTATGGCAGAAATTAGACATAGACCAACATCTTACACTGCATACTAAAATAAGGTCAAAATAGATACATCATTTAGACATAAGAAGTGATAATCATAGATAAACTAGGAGAGAATGGAATAGTGTGCCTTTCAGATCTTTGGAAAGGAGAACAGTTTATGACCAAACAAGAGATAGAGAATATTATGAAATGCAAAATGTATGACTTTGATTACATTAAATTAAAAAGGTTTTGTACAAACAGAAGCAATCCATCCAAAATTACAAGGGATACAGAAAGCTGGGAAACAATTTTTATGGCCAGTACCTCTAATAAAAGCTTCATTTCTGAAATATATAGGGAACTAAATCAAATTTATATGAATACAAGTCATTCCCCAATTGAGAAATGGTCAAAGGATATGAAAAGGCAGTTTTCTGATGAAGAAATCAAAGCTATCCATTGCTTTATGAAAAAAATGCTGTAAATCACTATTGATTAGATAAATGCAAATTAAAACAAATCTAAGATACCACCTGACACCTATCAGATTGGCTAATATGACAAAAAAGTAAAATGATAAATGTTGGAGAAGCTGTGAATATATTGGAACACTAATGCATTTTTTTAATGTATAAGGTATTTTATTGTTTCTGTTACATGTAAAGATAGTTCTCAACTTTTGTTTATACAAGCTTTACAATTTCAGAATTTTCTCCCTCCCTCCCCTCCCTCCCCCCTCCCCTAGACAGCAGGTAATCTGATATAGGTTATGTCTATATATCTCTATACATATAGATATAGATATAGACACACACATATATGTACACATAATAACATTAATCCTATTTCTGCATTAATCCTGTTACAAGAGAAAAAATCAGAGCAGTGATGCAAAACCTCAAAATAGAAAAAAAAAAAAAAACAACAGCACCCAAAACAAAAGAAATAGTATGGTTCAATCAGCATCTATACTCCACAGTTCTTTCTTTTTTTTTCTTGGATTTGGAGATCCTCTTCTATCATGAGTTCCCTGGAACTCTTCTGTACCATTACATTGGTGAGAAGAATATAGTCCATCACAGTAGGTCAACACTCAATGTTGATGATACTGTGTTCAATGTTCTTCTGGTTCTGCTCATCTCACTCATCATCAGCTAACGTAAGACCCTCCAGGTTTCTCTGAACCCTTCCTGCTGATCATTTCTTACAGCACAATAGTATTCCATTGTATTCATATACCACAACTTGTCCAGCCATTCCCCAATTGATGGGCACCCCCTCAACTTCCAATTCCTTGCTACCACGTAAAGAGCAGCTATAAATATTTTTGTACATGTGGGTCCCTTTCCCCCTTCCATGATTTCTTTGGGCAAAAGACCTAAAAGTGGAATTGCTGGGTCAAAGGGTATGCACAGCTTTATCGCCCTTTGGGCATAATTCCAAATTGCTCTCCAGAATGGTTAGATCAGCTCACAGCTCCACCAACAATGCATTAGTGTTCCGATTTTCCCACAGCCACTCCAACATTTATTATCTTCCTTTTTTGTCTTTTTAGCCAATCTGATAGGTGTCACGTGGTACCTCAGAGTTCTTTTAATTTGCATCTCTCTAAAAATTAGAGATTTAGAGCATTTTTTCATATGGGAATAGATATCCTTGGTTTCTTCATCAGAAAATTGCCTGTTCATATCCTTTGACCATTTCTCAATTGGGGAATGACTTGGATTCTTATAAATTTGATTTAATTCCCTATATATTTTAGAGATGAGGCCTTTATCAGAAGCACTGGCCTGAAAAATTGTTTCCCAGTTTTCTGCCTCCCTTCCAATTTTGGATGCATTGCTTCTGCTTGTACAAATTTTTTTTAATTTAATATAATCAAAATCATCCATTTTGCATTTTATAATATACTCTATCTCTTGTTTGGTCAAAAACTGTTCTCCTTTCCAAAGATCTGATAAGTACACTATTCCTTTCTCTCCTAATTTACCTATGGTATCACCTCTTATGTCTAAATCATGTATCCATTTTGACCTTATTTTAGTATAAGGTGTAAGATGTTGGTCTATGCCTAATTTCTGCCATACTATCTTCCAGTTTTCCCAGCAGTTTTTGTCAAATACTGAGTTCCTATCCCAGAAGCTGGAGTCTTTGGGTTTATCAAACACTACATTACTAGTGTCATTTACTACTGCATTTCCTGAGCCTAGCCTATTCCATTGATCTACCACTCTATTTTTTAGCCAGTACCAGATAGTTTTGATGACTGCCGCTTTATAGTAAAGCTCCAGGTTTGGTACTGCTAACCCACCTTCCTGTGAATTTTTTTTCATTATTTCCCTGGATATTCTTGATTTTTTGTTTTTCCAGATGAATTTTGTTATTATTTTTTCTAGCTGTATAAAATAATTTTTAGGTAGCCTGATTGGTATGGCACTGAATAAGTAAATTAATTTAGGCAGTATTGTCATTTTTACTCTATTAGCTCTGCCTATCCATGAGCAATTGATATCTTTCCAATTATTTAGATCTGATTTGATTTGTGTGAAGAGTGTTTGGTAGTTGTGTTCATAGAGTTCCTGGGTTTGTCTTGGCAAGTAGACTCCCAAGTATTTTATATTATCTACCGTTACTTTAAATGGAATTTCTCTTTCTATCTCTTGCTGCTGGACTTTGTTGGTCATGTATAGAAATGCTGATGATTTATGTGGATTTATTTTATATCCTGCTACTTTGCTAAAGTTGGTAATTGTTTCAAGTAATTTTTGACTTGATTCTCGAGGATTCCTTAAGTATACCATCATATCATCTGCAAAGAGTGATAGTTTTGTTTCCTCCTTGCCTATTCTAATTCCTTTAATTCCTTTCTCTTCTCTGATTGCTAAAGCTAACATTTCTAGGACAATATTAAATAATAGAGGTGATAATGGACATCCCTGTTTCACCCCTGATCTTATTGGGAAGGCCTCTAATTTATCTCCATTGCATATAATACTTGCTGATGGCTTTAGGTAGATACTGTTTATTATTCTAAGGAAAGCTCCCCCTATTCCTAAACTCTCTAGTGTTTTTATTAGGAATGGGTGCTGTACTTTGTCAAAAGCTTTCTCTGCATCTATTGAGATAATCATATGATTTTGGTTGGTTTTCTTATTGATGTGGTTGATTATGTTAATAGTTTTCCTAATGTTGAACCAGCCCTGCATTCCTGGTATAAATCACACCTGGTCATAGTGTATTATCCTGGTGATCACTTGCTGTAATCTCCTTGCTAATATCTTATTTAAGATTTTAGCATCAATATTCATTAGGGAAATTGGTCTATAATTTTCTTTCTCCGTTTTTGCTTTGCCTGGTTTTGGTATCACCACCATATTTGTGTCATAAAACGAATTTGGTAGAACTCCTTCTTCACCTATTTTTCCAAATAATTTGTATAATATTGGAATTAATTGTTCTTTAAATGTTTGGTGAAATTCACCCGTAAACCCATCTGGCCCTGGGGATTTTTTCTTAGGGAGTTCATTAATAGCTTGTTCAATTTCTTTTTCTAATATGGGTTTATTTAAGGATTTTATTTCCTCTTCAGTTAACCTGGGCAGTTTGTATTTTTGTAAATATTCATCCATTTCATTTAGATTGTCAAATTTATTGGCATACAGTTGGGCAAAACAGTTCCTAATTATTGATTTAATTTCTACTTCATTGGTGGTAAGATCACCCTTTTCATTTTTGATACTGGTAATTTGGTTTTCTTCTTTCTTTTTTTTAATCAAATTAAGCAATATTTTATCTATTTTATTGGTTTTTTCATAAAACCAGCTCTTAGTTTTATTGATTAATTCTATAGTTTTTTTGCTTTCAATCTTATTAATTTCTCCTTTAATTTTCAGGATCTCTAATTTAGTGTCTAATTGGGGATTTCTAATTTGATCTTTTTCTAGCTTTTTAAGTTGCATGCCCAAGTCATTAATCTCCTCTTTCTCTTTCTTATGCATGTAAGCATTTAGAGCTATAAATTTTCCCCTAAGCACTGCTTTGGCTGCATCCCATAGATTTTGGTATGTTGTCTCATTATTGTCATTCTCTTGGATAAAGTTATTGATTGTTTCTATGATTCCTTGTTTGGCCCATTCATTCTTTAGAATGAAATTATTTAGTTTCCAATTGATTTTCATTCTACTTTTCCCTGGCTCTTTCTTACATGTAATTTTTATTGCATCATGATCTGAGAAGGATGCATTTACTATTTCTGCCTTTCTACATTTGACTATGATGTTTTTGTGCCCTAATACATGGTCAATTTTTGAAAATGTGCCATGTACTGGTGAGAAAAAGGTATATTCCTTTCTATCCCCATTCAATTTTCTTCAGACATCTATCATGTCTAACTTTTCTAGTAATCTATTCACCTCTTTCACTTCTTTCTTATTTATTTTTTGGCTAGATTTATCTAATTCTGAGAGGGGGAGATTCAGATCCCCCACTAGTATAGTATTACTGTCTAATTCCTCTTGTAACTCATTTAACTTCTCCTCTAAGAACTTGGATGCTATACCACTTGGCGCATACATATTTAATATTGATATTACTTCATTATCTATAGTACCTTTAAGTAAGATGTAATTTCCTTCTTTATCTCTTTTAATGAGATCTATTTTTGCCTGCACTTTGTCTGAAATAAGGATTGCTACCCCTGCCTTTTTTACTTTAGCTGAGGCATAATATATTCTGCTCCAGCCTTTTTCCTTTACTCTGTGTGTATCTCTCTGCTTCAAAAGTGTTTCTTGTAAACAGCATATTGTAGGGTTCTGGTTTTTAATCCACTCTGCAATTCGCTTCTGTTTTATAGCAGAGTTCATCCCATTCACATTCACAGTTATTATTACTGACTGTCTATTCCCCTCCATTCTATTTACCCCCTTTGTACTTTTCCCCCCTTCTTTCACCCTATTCCTCCTCACCGATGTTTTACTTCTTACCCGTGCCTCCCCCGATCTGCCCTCCCTTTTTATCACCCCCCTCTCTTTTCTTTACCCTTTTCTCCCTTGCTTTTGTCCTCCCTTCTATCAGTCCCCCCTTTCCCTTCCCCTTTTGTTTCCCTAAAGAATGAGTTAAGTTTCTTTATCCCAATGAACGTATATGTTATTCCCTCTTTGAGTCAAATCTAATGAGAATAGGGTTGAAACAATGTTCCCCCCTCCTTTCTTTCCCTCTATTGTAATAGGTTTTTTTCCACCTCTTCATATGATATAATTCATCCCATTCCACCTCCCCTTTCCTCTCCTCCCCATAGACTCCGTTTTTAACCCCTTAATTCTTTTGTATCATCACATCAAAGACAATTTATATTTATACCCTCTATATAAAGTCCTTCTCTCTGCCCAAATACATTTACAGTTCTTAAGAGTTATGAGTATTATCTTCCTGTGTAGGGATATAAACAGTTTAACCTGATAGGGTAACTTTTTTTTTCCCCTCTGTTTACCTTTTTAAACTTCTCTTGAGTCTTGTATGTTGAGATCAAATTTTCTATTCAGTTCTGGTCTTTTCACCAGGAAAGATTGAAAGTCCCCAATGTCATTAAATATCCATCTTTTCCCCTGAAAGAAAATGCACATATTTGCTGGGTAATAGATTCTTGGCTGCAATCCAAGCTCCTTTGCCTTCCGGAATATCATATTCCAAGCCTTGCGGTCCTTTAATGTTGAAGCTGCCAGGTCCTGAGCAATCCTGACTGTGGCTCCATGATATTTAAATTGCTTCTTTCTGGCTGCTTGGAGTATTTTCTCCTTCACCTGATAATTCTGGAATTTGGCTACAATATTCCTTGGAGTTTTCCTTTTGGGGTCTCTTTCAGGGGGTGATCAGTGGATTCTTTCAATGATGATTTTATCCTCTGATTCTATGATATCAGGGCAGTTCTCCTTAATAATTTCCTGGAATATGGTGTCTAGATTCTTTTTCTGGTCATGGCTTTCAGGCAGTCCAATGATTCTCAGATTGTCTCTCCTCGATCTGTTTTCCAGATCAGTTGTCTTTCCAATGAGGTATTTCACATTTTCTTCTATTTTTTCATTTTTTTGATTCTGCTTGACTGATTCCTGGTGTCTCATGGATTCCTTATCTTCCAACTGTCCCACTTTAATTTTTAAAGCATTGTTTTCTTCAGTGAGATTATGCACCTTTTTTTTCCATTTGGCTAAGTGAATTTTTTAAGGTATTGTTTTCTTCAGTGAGATTATGCAGCTTTTTTTCCATTTGACCAAATGAATTTTTTAAGGCTTTGTTTTCTTCAGCTTCCTTTTCCAAGCTGCTGATTCTTTTTTCATAGTTTTCTTGTTTTGCTTTCATTTCTCTCCCCATTTTTTCTTCTACCTCTTGCAATTGATTTTTAAAATCCTTTTTGAGCTCTTCCAGGAAGGCTTTTTGTTCTTGGGACCAATTCACCTTCCCTTGTGAGGCTTCAGATGTAGACAATTTGAGGCTATTGTCCTCATCTGAGTTTGTGTTGGGTTCTTCCCTATTGATACAGAAGCTCTCAATGGAGAGGGGTCTTTTTTGCTTATTACTCATTATTGCAGCTTATTTATTTATTCTTTAAGTTGAGGTCTGCTCTGGGGGCACCAGGGTCCCTGTTTTGGGCTTCTTCTGCATGGGTATAAGTGCTGTGTGACCGGGCTTTTACTCTGAGGCCTTTATGGTGTGTGGAGATCCCCCCCCCCCCCCCCCCCGCACTTCCTGTCTGATTGTGCTTGGCCAGCCAGGCGCCAGACCCCGCCTGACCCGTTCGTCTCCCTCCCGGCCAGTGCAGGTAGGTTTTTCCACTGTCCTTCTTGGCCACCAGATTTTTGAATCAGGTTCTGGGAACCTCAGTTGTCCGGCTGTGGCCCACAGCTCCTGCTGACTTGCTCCGACCCCCTCGGCGCTGGGTTGCTGCCCTGCTTTGCCCGAGTCAGACCGACCTTTTCCTGAAGTCTTCTAAATTATCTCTGGTTGGAGGACTGTGTCCCTCTGTCTCTTTGCAGGTTCTGTAGTTTCAGAATCTGTCCAGAGGCTTGATTTAATGTTCGTTTTGAGGGAACAGAAGGAGAGCTCAGGCAGCTTGCTGCTTCCTCTCTGCCATCTTGGCTCCGCCCCCCACTAATGCATTTTTTGATGGAGCTGTGAACTGATCCAACCATTCTGGAGACCACTTTGGAATTATGCCCAAAGGGCTATAAAGCTATGTATACCCTTTGACCCAGTGATACCACTCTTAGGTCTCTTCCCCAAAGAAATCATAAAAAAGGGGAAGGGACCCACATGTACAAAAATATTTATAGCTGCTCGTTTTGTGGTGGCACGGAATTGGAAATTGAGGAGATGTCCATCAATTGGGGAATAGCTGAACAAGTTGTGGTATATGTATGTAATGGAAATTTATTGTGCTGTAAGAAACGATGAGCAGGTGGAGTTCAGAGGAACCTGGAAGGACTTGCATGAACTGATGATGAGTGAGATGAGCAGAACCAGAACAACATTATAAACAGTATCATCAACATTATGTGTTGATCAACTGTTATACACTAGATTCTTCTCACAAATCCAACTGAACAAGAATGTTCCAAAGGACTCATGATGAAAAAGGTTCTCCAAATCCAGGGGAAAAAAAGGAACTATGCAATATGGATGCTACTTAGACCATACTATTTCCTTTGTTTTTAATCCTGTTGGTTTTCTGATGTGAGGTTTTTCCTTTGTCCTCTGATCCTTTTCATATAACATGACTAGGGAAGAAATATGGTTAATGTTATTATGTATACCTAACCTATGTCAGATTGCCTGCTGTCTAGGGCAGGGGGGAGGGAGGGTGTGGAGGGAGAAAAATTTGAAATTGGAAATCTTATATAAAGAAATGTTAAAAACTATTTCTGGGGCAGCTAGATGGCATAGTGGATGGAGCATCAGCCCTGGATTCAGGAGTACCTGAGTTCAAATCCGGCCTCAGACACTTAACACTTACTAGCTGTGTGACCCTGGGCAAGTCACTTAACCCCAATTGCCTCACTAAAAAAAACCAAAAAAACAAAAAAAACAACTATTTCTACATATAACTTGAAAATAATAAAATACTTTTATTTAAAAAAATAGTATCTAAAAGGGTTAACAGAGAACCTAAGGTTTGTGTTCTTACAGTAACCAGCCAAGAGGGTTTGTCCCTATCACCTGTCAGCATCAGCAGAGACTGTAGCTAGGGATCATTAACCATTAATAGCTATTAATACTTCTACATGACAGAACACCTAGAAACCAGATCTTAAATGAAGAGCTATCCTAAACACAGACACCCTCTGGGTCTGACAGGTTTAAGCATGTCTTTATGAACATGTTCAGAAATGACCAAATGTGGCCTTAGGTTCACATTAGGATGTGTCAACCCCAAAACACACCTCCACGGAAAACTATCCACCTCAGAGGTAGTCTTAGGTCCCCAGGAAGTCCAAATTAGGATAAGGCCTCCTATGTACCTCTTTAGGGAGGAGATTAAGATAATGATTTTATACCATACTTTTCTCATTATAAATAAAACCTGTCTGGAGGGATCTCTCAAAGCCTGTTTCATTCTGAGCTTTATGCCTACTCACGTCCACCTTCTTAATGATGGTGGTGGTGGTGGTGATGGTAGTGGGGCTGTCCTTTCCAAATTCTCAACTCTGCAGGGAAGGCTCCTTGATGTGTTCTAGGGAGTCCTGGGTCTTCTCATTTGCTCTACTACTGCCACCTTTAGTGGCTCTGGTCTTTCCATCCTCCCAGGAGGTGACCTTGCCTGTGTGCATTGTCATGCCCGATTAGAGAGTGAACTCCTTAACAGAGAGCATTGACTCTCTATCCATTTGTAATGGCAGCTTTTCACATGGTTCTAGGCTCATAGGAAGTAAACACTTCAGCAAGGTTTTTCACTCATTCTTTTAGTTTTCATTAACACTACTTGTGTTTTGAGCCTCCTGACTCAGTATGCTTGTCAGGAAAACTGCTGTCTACTGGAGGGGTGGGCATGGATTGTCAAATGCTGAAGTTCCTGTATTAACTGGAGAAGTGTGATGGTCATGATCATGAAAGGTCTTTGAAAGTGCCAGCACCCTTCATTTCAAGACGGATCCAGAGACCAAGGGTCATTCTCCTATGACCTCAATTTGGTGACAGGATAAACCTTTCAGAGACTCATGTGTCCAGAGAACACAGGGACAAAAACCTCAGCTGCATGTCATATCAAGAGAGTGAGGTCTCCTGGGCACACAGGATTGTATGTGACTGAGACAATGGATGTGACTCTTCCACTGTGAGTGTGTGTATGTGTACTTGTGTCTATACCTAGCCATGAATGATTTCATGTTGCATGAATACAAGCATGCAGTGGAGCCTGAGGTAGATGATAAGAGTCCCAGTCTTGAAATCAGGAAGACCTGGGTCCAAGTCCTTCCTACTGGCTTGGCCACTTCACCATAAGCAAATCTTTTTTTTTTGTGGGGCAATGAAGGTTACGTGACTTGCCCAGGGTCACAAAGCCAGTACGTGTCAAGTGTCTGAGGCCGGATTTGAACTCAGGTCCTCCTGAATCCAGGGTCGCTGCTTTATCCACTGTGCCACCTAGCTGCTCCCTATAAGAAAATCATTTACGCCTTCCCTAGGTGCCAGACAGCTTCCTAATCCCTGGCTGATTTACAGGAGCAGCAAGACTCTCTTAGCTGGAGTGCCCCCACACAATTGAAATCACAGGGCTGGATAAAACAGTCATGCCAAAGAGAGAAGTAACTCTCTGTGGTTCCTGTCAGACTACACCTAGAATATCATGTTCACATCTTGGACCTACATTTAGGAAAGACATTGACGGGCACGGATGGTGAAGGACTTGGATACCTCAGCCTATGTGGAACACATGAAAGGAGGAGGGTTGTGTGGTAGAATCAGGGCCTTGGTTTGAATTCTAGCTATACTACCTGTGGCCTGTGTGACCATGTGATTGACCCTTGGCTTCAGTCACTGAACCTCTGTCAGAGGCATAAATGAGAAGAGCAGTGGTCTCAAAGTCATGGCACAAGAGACAAAATTGAATCCCAGGACCCCGAGTTTATATACACTCTCAGATTCATGCTGCTGGTCAGTGTGCGTAGGCCAGTGGAACCAGCTTAAACAATGTAACATAGAACTCTCACATTGATGAATACAGGAACAAACTATTCTTTACGGGGGATGGCTACTTTTAACTCAAACACACTGTTCAGTGCATTCTATTTGATTTATATGTTTGTTGATATGTATCCTGGCTACAGCCTTGCCTTTCTTCCAGCTGGCAACCCCTATGTCATTGCTCAGGTACAGTAATCATGCTGTATTTTTTTAAACCATTCCAATCTATCCCCATCAAACCTCACTCTCCAGGCCTGTTTCCTCTAGTTTAAGTGGAGGGGATTGGGCCCTGCCAATTCAAAATTCCATTATTCTCTAAATGGGCAGGATTTCACTCTGTAGAGAGAAGACAGCAGAGGCAGTGGGAGATATCCTCATATATCTGAAGAACTTTCATAGGGCTTCAGAATGAAAATCCAGAATCAAAAGGAAAAATAAAGTGCCTGGCACATAGTAGGTGCTTAATATATACTTCTGTGATGGATTGATTAATGGATTAATGCCAGGGATGCAGGATAGTCTTAACATAATAAAAAACTGAACTTTCCAAAGAAAGTTGAGAGGTAGTGAGTTCCCCATTACTGAAGGACAGCAAGCAGAGATAGCAAGGCTTCTTGTCAGGGAAATCATAGAGAGGCTTCATTGTGTCTCAGGTAGGAAATGAGAGGCTGTCTCCATCCTTTCCAGGAACAAGATTCGAGATGGCTGGCAACTGTGTGCTCTGGTACTGCTTTCATGGGGTTGTATTGAGGGGCATCTCCATTTCTTTACTCTTGTCTCCTAGAAAGCTGGCAGCCTCTCTTTCAACAGCAAATACACTAGTGCCCTTGATCAATCCCTTCTCCATAGGGGGCCAGGGGCTGGGCCCCAGAGATTGTTCCCAGGAGAAACTTGTGCTACCAGTGGGACCTTTTCCGCAATTTTCTCAGGATCTCCTTATTGTCAGATCTCTTTCCTGCCTTTCTCTTCTAAGAGGGGCATCAGGATTTTAATGTTTGCATGCTCATTGTCCCCAGGGATCTTGAGGCAGCACCAGTGTCTCCCCTCTCGTCAGGGCAGGCTTCCTCTGTATGTTCTTGTTCTCTGGCTCCCTTCCTTTGAGTCATATGTAAAATTGGTTTTCACCTCTCTTGCTCCCGCTAGCAATGACCATGACCCTCTCTTGCTGGCCCAGGTTCCAGGCTTCCTTTCTGTCCTCATTGTGAAAGGTATCCTTTCCAGGACTCAGTCGTCCCTCATGCCTAATGTTTCTTGCTATTTACTGTACCTGTGATACCCACTGTTCTTCCATTCCTGATCCTTGCTAAAGCTTCCTCTAAATTGCCTCCCTCTCCTTTCTCTCCTCTTCCCAGGACAGAGTTCCCTTGAGACATTCATAATGAGAGAACACCTCATGTTTCTGTAGAACTCTGAGATGGATATAATGCTTTCCTCACCAAAGCCCTGATAGGTAGGGAATGCCAGGATCATTCTGATTTACAGTGATAATTCTGGGGCTTAAGAGCTTAGTGGGCAAGAAGGGCAAGGATGAGAAAATGGCAAAGAAGTTTCCAGTCAGTTCTGCTGGACAGAAGGGCCCCTTTGAGATCTGATCCCTCTGTCCCCCTCCTGTTCATTCTAAGAGCCTTGAACAAGAGATGGTTTACATTTCTATACTGCTTTACTGTCCATAGATCAGGGCAGTTAGGTGGCTCAGTGGATAGAGCTCTGGACCCAGAGTCAGCAATATCTGAGTTCAGATCTAGCCTCAGACTAGATATAGACTAAATATGTGACCAGAGTAAGTCACTTCACCATGTTTACCTCAGTTTCCTGATTTGTAAAATGAGCTAGAGAAGGAAATAGCAGACCATTCTAGTATCTCTGCCAAGAAAACCCCAAATGGGTTCACAAAGTGTCTGACATGACTGAATACCAAAAATATACATTGCCAACCTAAAGAAAAGTATTTAAATAGAAATTAAACAAATCCATACATTAAAAATGTCTGAAAATGAATTCATCCTGCCATCCCTGTGGATATGTCACATTTGGAAGGGAGTGGTAAGACTTGTCTTCCTCTTTTTCAGTGCCATGCACATTGAATTTGGTGTTACTAAGAATTAATAAATACTTTTTTGGCTAATTTAGGGACAATGAAGTTTATATCATACTTTTTGCTGCCATCTGCTGGCTAATAGAAATATTGAATACTATAGGACAGTCTTTGGTACCATCTGGTGGCCAAAGTCGATATTTCAGAATTTAGCACATTGGTGCCTTCTTGTGGACATAAGGGATATTGCATTGTAATTAAAGTTTGAGGCCAGAAAGGAATATATTACAGTTGAAATCCCTGTTTTGTGTCTAATTCAGATGTTACACTTTTATTCCACCGTTTCATGTCCAAGCTTCTGTCTCATTCCAAGCTATATATATATGTAAAACCTTCCTGTGTAAGCAGGCACAATGGAGCTAAATAAAGTCCTAAATTTAAGAAATGAGGACAGTAGTCATTTCCTTTAGTGTCAATATGGATTCTGACTAAATCATCAACATCAAAATTATCTATTAAACTCACTATCATATCAAAAGTCATCTGATGCAGCATAATACTTCAGAGCCGAGGTGACACCACTGAGCTGATATTACCCTCTGTTGTTGTTAGGCAGAGACTTAATGTTGGCCAACCAGAGTAGTACAAAAGTTTGGGGAGATGAATAAATTTAGGGAAAAATGTATTAAAATATCATTAAGGCTTCCTCTCTCTATTTCCTCATTCATGAACCAGCCCCTGTGAATCAGTCAATCTCTGAAGGACATTGCTGATGAATAAGATTTCCAAATCCTCATGGAACATGCTCCTTGATCCTAGGCAGGACCCTGGTCAACTAGAAGATGTTATTTCTATTTAGAGAAATCTAATCTAGATGAATTCCAGCCCTAAAGCAGTAAGTCTATGCCCTAGCTGCCCTGCATTGCGTTTCAGGTAAACCTGCTCTTGAAAGAGAAAACCAATCAAAGTGGTCTGGGTACAGATGGATTCCTTTGTCCAGGTTCTTGGAGGTGGCTGAGTCTCATATTCAAGCCAGGTTCTCAGTGGGAGGAGTTGAAGACTTTTAGCACCGGCCCCCATTCATTAGTATCCTTACCTGTTCATTAATTATTCACCAATGTCCTCCCAGTTCTGCTCACTGAGTGTTATTTTTGTGTTCTTGTTGTTTTATTAGCCCTGCACATTTGGACAAATAGTTTTTAACAATATCTAGAATTACATTTTCCCTAAATTATGTGAAAAACAACTTTCAACATCAATTTTAAAAACTTTGCGTTAAATGGAGCAGCTAGGTTGCACAGTGGATAGAGCACCAGCCCTGGATTGCTAAGGACCTGAGTTCAAATATGGCCTCAGACACTTGACACTAACTAGCGGTATGACCCTGGGCAAGTCATTAACCCTCAATGCCTTGCAAAAACAAAACAAAACAAAACAAAGCAAAAACCAACATTCTGTTCCAATTTCTCTTCTTCCCTCCTTCCCCACTCTCCTTAGGATGGTAAGCAATTGAATATGAGTTATACATGTGTAGTCATGCAAAACATTTCCACCTTACTCAGGTTGTGAAAGAAAAGAGATAAAAAACTTAAGAAAAAGGAACTAAAAAATTATGCTTCAATATGAATTCAGACACCATCATTTCTTTCTCTGCAGATGGACTGAATTTTTATAATTCTTTCAGAATTGTCTTGAATCATTGTATTGTTGAAAATAGCTAAGTTATTCAGAGCTGATCATCTTACAATATTGCTTTTATTTTGTACATAGTACATATCATGTTGCATCAACTCATGCAAATCTTTCTAGATTTTTCTGATAGCATCCTACTCATCATTTCTTATAGCACAGTAGTGTTCCATCATAATTTCATCCCACTGTTTGTTCAGCCATTTCCCACTTGATGGGCATCTCCTCAATTGTGAATTCAACTTTTTGGTTTTTATCTCTTTTTGGATACCAACCTAGTAGTACTCTTACAAAGTTAAAGAGTTTGTATGGTTTTATTGCCCTTTGGCCATAGTTCCAAATTGCTCTATAGAATGTTTGAATCCTTTTATAACTTCACCAAGAGTGCATTAATGTCTCTTCCCCATATCCCCTACAACATTTGTCATTTTCCTCTGCTTTTCTAATATTCCATCCATTAAATATGAGGTAGTACCTAGATGTGTTTTGAGTGAGTTACAGCATTTTTTTCCATATGGCTATAGATAGCTGTGATTATTTCATCTGGAAATGTCATATCTTTTGATCACCTATCAATAGGGGAATATTTCTTATTTTAAGAAATTTGCCTCAGTTCTCTATGTGTGTGTGTGAAATGAGGCCTGTTAGATGAACTCACTTCAAATTGTTTTTCACAGTTACTATTGCTAACTGCATTTCCCTCCATCCTATTCCCTCCCCATGACATTTAATCTATTTTCTATCTTCTTTCATCATGCCCCTCCTCAACTGTTCCCTCCCCCAATTTGCCCTCCCTTCTTTCATACCACCCCTCATCCCCTTCCCCTCCTACTTTCTTTCAGGGCAAGATAGATTACTATAGACAATTGTGTGTGTATATTATCCCCTCTTTGATCCAATTCTGATGAGAGTAAGGTTTCCTCATTCCCAGCATGTCCCCCATCATCCCCTCACTGTATAAGCTTTTTCTTGTTTCTTTTATATGAGATACTTCACCCCGTTCCACCTCTGCACTAACCTTTCTCACACTGCATTCCTCTGACACATTCATTTTATTTAATTTTTTTATAAAAGATATCAAGCCTTCATATTCAACTCACACCTGTGGTCTGTCTAAATATACTCAATCCAGGTACCCTAATAATGAGAAAGTTCTTATGTGTTACAAGTATCATCTTCCCATTTAGGAATGTAAACAGTTTAATCTTTTAATAGCCCTTATGATTTATTTTTTCTATTAACCTTTTTGTGCTTCTATGGAGTCTTGTCTTGGGAAGTCAAAGTTTCTATTCAGCTCATGTTTTGTCATCTAGAATGCCTGAAAGTCCTCTCTTTCATTGAATTCCCATTTTTCCCCCTGAAGAATTATGCTCAGTTTTGCTGGGTAGGTGATTCTTGGTTGTAATTCTAGTTCCTTTTCCCTCTGGAATATCATATTGTCAGACCTCTGATCCTTTGATGTAGAAGCTGCTAGGTCTTGTGTTATCCTGACTGTGTCTCCACAATATTTGAATTGTTTCTTTCTGGCTACTTGCAATTTTTATGGCCAGTACTTCTGATAAAGGCCTCATTTCTAAAATATATAGGGAACTTAATCATATTTGTAAGAATGCAAGTCATTCCCCAATTGGGAAATAGTCAAAGGATATGAACAGGGAGTTTTCTGATGAAGAAATCAAATCTATCTATTCCCATGTGAAAAAATGATCTAAATCACTATTGATTAGAGAGATGCAAATTAAGAGAATTCTGAGATACCACCTGACACCTATCAGATTGGCTAATATGACAAAAAAGTAAAATGATAAATGTTGGAGAAGCTGTAGAAAAACTGGAACACTAATGCATTGTTGGTGGAGCTGTGAACTGAACCAACCATTCTGGAAAGCAATTTGAAATTATGCCCAAGGGGCTATAAAAATGTGCATACCCTTTGACCCAGCAATACCACTTTTGGGTCTTTTTCCCAACAAAATAATGGAAAAGGGAAAAGGACCCACATGTACAAAAATATTTATAGCTGCTCTTTTTGTGTTGGCAAGGAATTGGAAATGGAAGGGTTGCCCATCATTTGGGGAATGGCTGAACAAGTTGTGGTATATGAAGTTAATGGAATTCTACTGTGCTGAAAGAAACGATGAGCAGGAGGAGTTCAGAGAAACCTGGAAGGACTTGAATGAACTGATGATGAGTGAGATGAGCAGAACCAGAAGAACATTATGCACAGTATCATCAGCATTATGTATTGATCAATTGTGATAGACTAGATTCTTCTCACCAATACAAAGGTACAAGAAATTTCCAAAGGACTCATGATGGAAAAGGCGCTCTAAATCCAGAAAAAAAAAAAAGAACTGTTTAATATGGATTCTGATTGAACCATACTATTTCTTTTGGTTTTGGTGCTGTTGTTTTCCTATTTTGAGTTTTTTCCTTATTCCCTGGTTCTTCTCTTATAACATGACTAATGCAGAAATATGTTTAATGTTATTATATATATATAGACCATATCAGATTACCTGCTGTCTAGGGGAGGAGGGGAGGGAGGGAAAAAAATTTGGAATTGGAAATGTTATATAAATAAATGTTGAAAACTATCTCTACATGTAACTGGAAAATAATAAAATACTTTTATTAAACAAATTCATGGCTACAACCACCTTTTCTTGTATTATATATAACTATTTGCTGTCTAGAAGGGGAAGAAAAACTATCATTACACAGATTTCATTTCTTGTAGCAAAAGTAGCAAAGAAGGACCTACTGCTTTCTAAATGGAAGTCATCTGGCCTGCTACTAAGCAAGCACCAAGGCTGGAGGATGGGGGTTCTGTCAATCCTTTCTGAATGGAATAGAATTGAACTTCTTGTTCTCTCTAGAGGATATGTTGATTTGCCACAATTCTTATGGCAGAGATTCTTAACTTTTTTTTTTTTCCTCAGGAACCCCTTAGGAAGTCTATTGGAAACTATGGACCTCTTCTATTTAAAATGATATTTTAAAATGCACAATATATAATACAAAAGATTACAAAGGAAACCAATTATATGGAAATAAACTCCTCAAAATATTTTTAAATATTATTTTAAAAGTTCACAGAACCCCAAGTTTAAAAACCCTGCTATGGGGAAATTAGGTTTAGCACTCTGATAAATCTGTGAAAATTCTAGGAAAATTATGACTTTATGTGAAACTGACTCTTGACTGAAAGCAAAGATTGTTTTCATCCTTTGACTTTGTATTCCCTAGAACCTTCTAGAGTGTGTGGAACATAGTCGTTACTTAATAAATGCGTATAGATTGAGAAAAAAATCTAATGGTGGAGGGTAGAACTAGGTAACTTTGCTCATAAATTCAGCAACAATTTAGGCTTTTGAGCATTTATTAAAGTATATTAGGGGAGAGAGACAGAGACAGAGACAGAGAGAGAGAGAGAGAGAGAGAGAGAGAGAGAGAGAGAGAGAGAGAGCATGAGAGTGAGCTACCTTTACCTAGCTATCCACACTTTCAAAGAGGACACTTGGAGTTCTGCCACCACAAGCTGGTTCCCCAACGAAAAAGGCCAATCCTCCCTGCCTCCCAGTGGAAGCTTCCTGCAGAAGCTTCCTGTGGGACTGAGGGAAAGGCGGTCACCACACACAGCTCCAAGCTAATTGGCTGGTCCATTGATTGACATGACTTACAGGTGATCTATAAATAGACAGCTTCCAGATGCTAGTCACATGCTTTCTTTTCAGGGGGGTGTTGCTCTGGTTCTAACAATTTCTTTCTAAACAGGGGGTGGCACCCTGATTCTCACACTTGGATCACTGTATTGCTGAGAAGATGTAAGTCTACCACAGTTCATCATCGTTCCATGTGACTGTTAATGTGTACAGGGTTCTACTGGTTCTAATTTCATTCAGCATCAGGTATAGTTGAGGATGATCTACTGTTGGTCACCTTAGAGTCAATGCCCCCACCAGTGACTATTGGAAAAATTGAGGCTGAGGGGGGTGAAGAGGCTGATTTTGACATCAGAAACAGGGTCTGGGGCAGCTAGGTGGTGTAGTGGATAGAGCACCAGCCTGAGTTCAAATCTGGCCTCAGACACTTAAAACTTACTAGCTGTGTGACCCTGGGCAAGTCACTTAACCCCAATTGCCTCACTAAAAAAAAAATTAAAATTAAAAAAAAAATTAAAAATTAGAAACAGGGTCCAAGTAGTAAAACTCACTGGGCCTTCAGTGGCTATAGAATCCAAGCAGTGCCAGTGTTTTTTTTAGGGAAAGTAACGCTTAGGGATTTGAAGGGCTTTGTGTGAATTCACCCTACATAGGTGCAAAACTAAATCTAACTAGGCGTTTAGTGTCCTTCCTATCCAAAACTTATAAAATCAAAGAAAAAAATAAATCATCCTAAAGCATAAGAGAACTGAAGGTGAAACTGAGTCCCTGAGTCCTGAGAAGGTCCTATTGTGAGTTCATCTAAATGGTTCTATGCTTAGAGTTCATACTCTGGTAGGAAGCATTGGGATAAATAAGGTGCATAAAGAAACTGATGTGACATCATCACCAAAAGGGTCCAAGTAGTAAAACTGACTGAGCTTTCAGTAGCTTTAGTATCTAAGCCACTCAAGTGTTTATTTAGGGAAACTGAGGCTTAGTGATTTGAAAGGACCTGGATGAATTCACTAGACAGGTCTAGGGATAAAAGTGAGAAGGCCTGTAGTGTCCTTTTCATCAAAATCCTTGGAGCACTGACATAGGCTTGCTCACACACTTTCTCTTCCTCTCCCATCTTTTCTCTCCCTTCTGTCTGTCATTTACACACAGTCTATCTCCTCTTCTCCTTTCTTTCTCCCC
The DNA here is from genome assembly GCF_019393635.1 of Dromiciops gliroides. NCBI lineage: Eukaryota > Metazoa > Chordata > Mammalia > Microbiotheria > Microbiotheriidae > Dromiciops > Dromiciops gliroides. The sequence continues at coordinate 20,804,126 of NC_057867.1, read as the reverse complement.
CTCACTCACACACTCGTAGTTATACATTCTATACCTGTCCCACTCTCGCCTAAATCTTCTATTTCTCTCTATCTTCTCTCTCTCTCTCACCCTCTCCCTCTCTCTCTCTCTCTCTCTCTCTCTCTCTCTCTCTCACACACACACACACACACACACACACACCTTTCCCTATGAAACCCTTTTTTGTTTTCAGTTTGGGCTACCACAGAACGAGCTGCTATCAATATTTTGGTCCCTAGATCCTGTGGTAAAAATTATTTGTGGTATAGGTACCTTTTGAGAGACCTCCCCTTCTGGGGGAGAAAAGATTGGATGCTCCCTAAAGGGAGGTTAAAGGGCACTTCCTGGAACACTAAGCTCTAGAGTGAATTCCTGGAACCTGAGTTCACTCTCTCTGGCTGGTGACTAAGGTCCTGGTGGCACGCTGGCAACCTTAGACTGGCAGGCTATTCAGGTTGGTGAGTTACTTACTGAAAACCCTAAATTCCTTTGAACCAGCTTAAGCTAAATTTGGAGTTAAGAACATTTTTCTGTATTTCTATTTTCCTATTTCCTTATCTTTGATTTTTATTAGTTTCACCTTTGTTGTTTAATTAATTCCCAAGTAATAAAATCTGATCCTTTTGTGAACTAAAGCTTAGGGGCTCCTTTCTTATTGGCCTGGGAGAAATATCTAAAAAGGGAAATTCAGAGGGGAGGTTAAACCTGAAAGTGTCCCTCATATTTCTGGGACCCCAATATTAAGGCAAGTCACACAAACAATCCTCTGTATATCAAATTTTGGTCCTCACAATCCTTTCCATCTTTCTATAATTTGGGGGGTATAGGCCTATACTACTTGCCAATCCTAAGACCTGGAAATTCTAGGACTTAAATCCTGAGACTTAGATGTTGGTAGTTCATTGGAGGGCACAAACATTGTTTCCCTTTGGGTGATCTGTGGTCATGGAAAGCATAGCCCCTCCAAAAGTTTGCCTGCTATGGCCATTGCTTGTATTCATACCAATATCCTTTGCAAAGTCCCTGAACATTCTCCCACCTACCAAAGTACCTTAACTCCCCAATTTGCCCTGGGAGTTCAAGCGATCTCACAGTTCTCTGCTTGCAGGGAGAGGAGTGTATTTTTCAATTCTAAAAACATTTACTAAGTGCCTGCTATATTCCAGGCAGTCTGTTAAGCACTAGGGATGTAAAAAGAGGCAAGAGACAGCCCCTGCCCTCAAGGAGCAATATAGTCTAATGAGGGAGACAACATGCAAACAAATATATACAAGGCAAACTATATACAGGGTAAATAGTAAAATAATTAACAGAGGGAAAGCTCTGGAATTTATTAAGAGTTGTTGGGGAAGACTTCCTGTAGGAAGTAGGATTTTTACTTTTTTAAATAATATTTTATTCTTGCCCCAATGACATGTTAATTTTTTAACATTTTTTAAAGTTTTAAGTTGAAATTCTGTCCCCCTTCCTGAGACGATAAGGAATATATGTATAAACACACACAGAGGTTATACACGTGCAATTGTGTAAAACATTTCCATAGTTGTCATTTTGTACAGGAAGACAAAAAAAATGGAAGAAAGTGATACAGTATCAGTACTTTCTCTGGAGGAGGATAGTGTGCTTCATCCTGAATCCTTTGGGATTGTCTTGGATTGTCACGTGGCCAAGAGTAGGTAAGTCATTCAAGGTTCTTCATTATATAATATTGTTGTTACTATGAACAATGTTCTTCTGCTTCTGCTTACTTCTCTTTCCATCAGTTCACATAAGTCTTTGCAGGTTTTTTTTAAATCCTCCTACTTGTCACTTCCTGTAGTGCAATAACATTTCATCACAATCATATACCATAGCTTGTTTAACCTCTCAATTTCCAATTATTAGGCACCACAAAAAGAGGTGTTATAAATGTTTTTTGTTTTTTTTGTTTTTTGGTTTTTTTTTTACAAATAGGTCATGTTCCCTTTTTGATGTCTTTGGGATGCAGACTTAGTGGTGGTATTGCTGGGTGCAAAGGTTATGCACAATTTTATAGCTTTTTGGCCAGAAATTTCGAATTGCTCTCTAAAATGGTTGGATCAGTTCACAACTCTAAGGACAGTGCACTAGAAGTGGAATTTTAGTTGAGTCTTAAAGGAAATCAAGCAGGTCAGTGGTTATAAGGGAGGAGGAAGAGCATTCCAGGCATGGGAGCCAGAGAGAATGCCCAGAGCTGAGAGATGGAGGGTCTTGTTTCAGGATCTAAGAGTACATATTGGGGAATAGGGAGTAAGAAGAGGGCTGGGTTAGGAAGGGATTTGAATGCCAAGCAGAGGATTTTGTATTTGCTCCTGGAGGGAATAGGGACTTTCCCATCTCACATTCCCCCTACTTTTACCCCGACTAAATGTCTTTTCATATGTGTACACTAGCAAGCTCTCACCTCTCTTTGATCATAATGAGGTGGACATGTTGCTTTTGATCTAAAATGGTGAATTTTTTCTTCTTTCTTTTTTTTAACCACCTTAATTCTTTGGTTTTCTAATCCTTTTGCCACAATTCTGGGCTACTTGGTTCCTTGGTACCTAAAGACTTTCTCTTGCCTCCCTGAAATAGTTGTTTTTTTAACGTGAACATTCTCATTTATCCACCACACTCTAGGGATTGACATATGGAGAGCAGCTTTGGGCCTCCCTGGACTTGGTCACCTTCTCTGGCCACTGGTAATTTGAGTAAAGCTTTGCTCTCATTTTATCACTACAGCTAGAGTTTCTAGAATGATGTCATAAGAATGGAGGAAAGACACGTGTTTCCTTTATTTCTCTTGTTACTAAAATGTCTTCTCGTGTCTCCACTCCCAACAATGAGAGCTAGGTCTTTAGCAAAGGTTTTTTCTGAAGCTCTTGTGGTAATCGTGTGGGGTTTTTAATTATCTTGGCTGCTTCTATGATTATACTTATTGCTTTCCTAAAGTTAACCATCTTTATAAATCTAACGTAGTCATAGCGAATCGTTTTCTAGATAGATCGCTCCATATGGATTCTGTTTGAAAATTTGGCATAAGTGAGGTAGGTCTATGTTGTCTGTCTTTGTACACCCTCTCTGTATATATCTCAGTGTAACAGAGTGCAAATTTGCGAGTCAGAAGACCCAAGTTTATATCTAGGCCCTGCTACTGAGTGTGACCTTGAGTGCTACCTATGTGACCTTGGGCAAGTCACTTAATGTCACAGAGCTTCAGTTCCTCATTTCTAAAATGAGGGAATTCAATCAACCAGATGACCTGGAAAGTCCCTTTCAACTTGAATTCTAGGATTCCACATTTTCTAACTTTCTCTGCATTTGTCAGTCTGTGTTTCTGTGCCTTTTCACCCTTAGTTCATAGAAGGCCTTTTCTCTTGTCAGGCTTCCTTCAAGACTTAGCTCAAATTGTGGTTGTGGACGTGCCATTTCATCCATGAGAAACAGCAAAAGAATGCCACTTCATTGACTTACAAGTAAACCTCCAATCTCCTTCAAGGTAAAGTGCCATATTTATTGTCTACCTTCTGGTGCTGTAATAGCTATAGGGTGGCCTCAATCTGGGCCCACCTCAGAGAGACAGAGAAATGGGAGAGGAAGGGAGAGAGAGAGACGAGATGGAGAGTGTATATGGGGGGGAGCAGTGGAGAAGAGAGAGAGTGTTTTTGTGTAGGGGAGAGAGGAAAGGGAGATAGAGGAAATGGGGAGATAGAAGGGGAGAAAGAAGGAAAAGGTGGAAAGGAGGAGATATGGAAAGGGAGAGAGAGGGAGAAGAGATAGAATGAAGAGATTGAGAGGGGGAGAAGTGAGAGTATGTGTGAATTTGAGAGGAGATAAAGGTATGGAAAGAAGGGAGAGAGGAGATAGAGTGTGTGTGAGGGGGCAGTAGAAAAAGTGGATTGTTTGTGTGGGGGGAGGGAGGAGAGGGACATAGAGGCAAGAGTGTGTGAGTGTATGACGGGGTGGAGAATGGAAAGAGGGGTAGAGAGGAGATGGGGAAAGAAGAGAAAGGAGATAGAGAGTGTTTTTGTATGTCAGTGTGTGTGAGAGAGGTAGAGAAGGGTGAGAGTGTTTAGGTGTGAGTGGGGAGAGAGTGGGTGTGAATGAGAGAGAAGAGATAGGAAAGGAGGGAGAGAGTGGGTGGGTGGGTGAGAGAGAGGGTCTAGTGTTGGTCAGTTTGAGAGGGAAAAGGGTTAGGGAGAATTGTAGTGGGGGAAAGAGCCAGGAAATAGAGTGTGTGTGATAGAAGGGGATAGAACATATCTAAGCGTGTAGGGGGAGGGGAGAAAGGAAGACAGGAAATAGAGAGGGAGAAGGGGAGAGGAAGATAGTGTGGGTGCATGTGTGTGTGTGTGTGTATGAGAGAGAGAGGGGGGAGATAGAGAGGGATAAAGGGAAGAGATGGGGAGTGTGTGAGTGAGAGTTTTAGAGAACAGGGAGTGTTTCTCTGTGATAGTTGGGTGGAAAGAGGAGATAGAACAGAGATTTGGAGAGAAAGAGAGAGAGAAGGGAGAGATAGGAGATAGAGAAAAAGTATGGGTTAGTGTGGGGAGAGTGTGTGGGAGAGTGGGAGTATTAGACAAGGGGTAGAGAGGAGAGATAAGGAAAGAAGGGGGAGGGTGAGTGCATGCATGTGGGGGAGAATGGGGAGAAAGGAGATAGAGTGTTTATGTGTGAGTGGCAGAGAAGGGGAGAGAGGGAGAGGTAGAGAATGTTAAGTGTGAGTGTATGTGAGAAAGATAGAAGGGGAGAGGAGGGGATAGGAAAAGAAAGGAGAGAGGAGATAAAGAGTGTATGTGTGGAAGTAGTAGAGAATGAGAGTGTTCCTGTGTGTGAGTTGGGGGGAAGGAGAGATAGTAGAGAAGGGAGATAGAGAAAGAATGTGTGAGTGGGGGGAGAGAGGAGAGAGGGTGTATGCATGTGTGTGTGACTACTGTTTATGTGACTATTTCTTGATGCCTCAGAATCATTAGCTTATGCCAGGTCTATTCTCCTAATCAAGGCGGTAGAGAGAGGAGATAGAAGGGTGGAAGTGTTGGAGAAAGAAAGAGAGAAGATATAGATAGTATATATGGGGGTGAGGAAGAGGAAATAGAAATAAAGGGGAGAAAAGAGGGGGAGTGTTTGTGGGTGTGAGTGCAAAGGGAGAGTAGAGATAGTGTATATGTGGGAGTGGAGGGGAAGAAGAGATAGAAAGAATGGAGAGATAGGAAAAGAAGGGAGACAGTATGTTTGGAAGTGGTAGAGATAGGGGAAAGAGATGGAGAAATAGGACAGAGTGTGTGTAAGTGTGTTTGTGGGGGAGAGGAGGGGATTGGAAAAGAAAGGAGAGAGTGTGTGTGATTAGGGGGAAGAATAGATGAGGAAAGAGAAAGTATGTGTTTAAAGAAGGGAGAGACAGGGAGAGTGTGTATGAGTGGAAATATTAGAGAAAGGGGAGGCAAGAATGGAGGAAGAAAAGAGTGAGAGAGGAGTTGTAGATAGAGAGAGGAGAATGATAAAGCACATGTTTGTGTGTGGGAGTAAGAGTGGGAATGTTAGAGAAAGGGGATAGAGAGAAAGAAGAGATAGAGAAGATAGAGACTGTGTGAGAGTTGAGGGAGAAGAGAGAGGAAAGAGTAGAAAGATATGGAAGAGAGTGACCTCTTGACCTCTTGTAGTTGTCCTCTCTTTAACCTCCTCCTCCCAGTTTACCAGGAAAAGGAAGTTGCCTTTGTTGTTCCTCTTCTTCGTCCTGTGCCTTGCCTCATATCCCAGGTTTGTTTTCTGTCCCTCCCTCCTTCTGCCTTCAAAGCAAGCTTCTTTATTATGCCTCCTTTAGCTCTCCTTAACATCCCAAGGCCTCTCTGTGTCCCTGCTTTGTTCCCTGTTGCATATCCTTCCTCCCTTCCTCTCTCCACCTTTGGTTTAGATGAACATGAAGCTCATTCATTTCATGGGAAATAATGAATTCTCACCCCTTCTTCTTTCTTTCTTCCCCAGTATTATCTCCTGTTCTTCCTATTTACTTACCCAAAAACCCCTCAGACCCCTGTCTTTGGAAACTGTCTCTGTGACCTTTAAAGACCTTCCGATTCTGAGAGGACACTCATTTCTTCTCCCCCATTAAAAGGTAATCAATTCAACCTCACTTAGTGCCTTCCACTTGATTAAATATATTAAATATATTTAAATCTAGTAAATACTTTCCTACGTTTCTCTTGTTTCTTACATTTCCATTTTGGGGGCAGCAAGGTGGTGCAAGGGATAGGGGACTGACCCTGAAGTTAAGAGTTCAAATCTCAATTCAGATTCTTACTATCTGTGTGACCCTGGGCAAATCACTTAAACCCCTGGACCTCAGTTTCCTCATCTGTGGAATTAGGAGGTTGCCTGGATGACTACTCAGCTTCCTTTCGGTTAGGACTCTATGATACCGTGATCTTGTGTTTCCTAAGGTTGTTTAAGAGTTTATCATTCTTCTTCTGTTAGTTCCTATATATCTTGGATGTCAGACCCTTACCAGGATTATTGGATAGAAAGGTATTTTTCCCAAGTCAACTACTTTCCTTCTTATCCTAGTTTATTAATTTTGTTCATACAAAAGTATTTCAATTTCATATAATCGAGACTTCCAATTTTGCCTTTAGTTATTGCTTCTTGCCCTTGTTAGTTTCATAATTCACCACATAGCCATAGTATAAACAGGTACTAGCATCAGATTTTCTTCTAACTTTCTTATAGTAGGATCTCAAATAATTAAGTTACATATCCATTTTGGATTTAGTGTGTTGTAAAATGTTTTAGACCTAATTTCTGTCAGACTGCTTTCCATTTCCCCAGGTAATTTATGTTTGGGGATTTATCAAACACTTGGTTATGCCACTGTGTCCGATTGTTCCTTTTGTAGTCTTTTCTAGTGATCTACTTTTTAAAAAACTAATGCCAAGTACTTTTGATGATTACTTCTTTATAAGTTGTGGTCTAAAAAGTTCTATTCCCCCTCCAATACAACATAAAAATTGTTTCATTAGATGTTCTAAATGTTTTGTTCCTAATGATCTCCATTTGGTGTTCTCTTGATTTGGTTCCTTTATGTTTTTTCTTTTTTTTTTCTCCATAAAAGTATTTTATTATTTTCCAGTTACATGTAGAGATAATTTGGAACATTTGTTTTTATAAGATTTCTAGTTTCAATTATTTCCCCCTCCCTCCCTTCCCTGCCCCCTCCCCAACACAGCTAGCAATCTGATATAGGTTGTATATGTACAATCACATTAAACATATTTCTGCATTAGTCATGCTGTGTAAGAAGAATCAGAGCAAAAAGGAAAAACAAAAAAAAATAGATATAGTATGGTTCATTTTGCATCTAGATTCCATAGTCCTTTTTTTTCTGGATTTAGAGAGCATTTTCCATCATGAATCCCTTGGAACTATCTTGGGCCACTGCATCGTTGAGAAGAGTCAAGTCCACCACAGTTGATCAACATACAATCCTTTTGATACTGTGTACAATGTTTTCCTGGCTCTGCTCACTTCACTCAGCATCGGTTCATGTAAGTCCTTCCAGGTTTCTCTGAACTCCTCCCGCTCATCGTTCTTACAGCACAATAGTATTCCACTACATTCATATACCACAAGTTGTTCAGCCATTCCCCAATTGATGGGCATCCCCTCAATTTCCAATTCCTTGCCACCACAAAAAGCGCAGCTATAAATATTTTTGTACATGTGGGCCCTTTTCCCTTTGTTATGATCTATTTGGGAAAAAAGACCTAGTAGTAGTATTGCTGGGTCAAAGGGTATGCACAGCTTTATAGCTCTTCGGGCATAGTTCCAAATTGCTCTCCAGAATGGTTGGATCAGTTCCCAGCTCCACCAACAATACATTAGTGTTCCAATTTTTCCCTAACTTCTCCAACATTTAATATTTTCATTTTTTGTCATATTAGCCAATCTGATATGTGTCAGGGGGTACCTCAGAGATATTTTAATTTGTATTTCTCTAATCAATAGGGATTTAGAGCATTTTTTCTGATAAAAGTATTTTATTTTTTTTCCAGTTACATGTAAAGATAGTTCTCAACATTTGTTTATACAAGCTTTCGAATTTCAGATTTTTCTCCCTCCCTCCCCTCCCTTCCCCCTCCCCTACACAGCAGGTAATCTTATATAGGTTATATATAATATATATAAAATATATATAGGTTATATATATAGTATATATATATATATAATAGCATAAAACATATTTCTGTATTAGTCATATTATAAGAGAAAAATCAGGGCAAGGAGGAAAAACCTCAAAATCAAAAACAACAGCACCAAAACCAAAATAAATAGTATGGTTCAATAAGCATCTATACTCCACAGTTCTTTTTTTCCCTGGATTTGGAGATCCCCTTCCATCATGAGTCCCCTGGAATTCTCCTGTACCATTGCATTGGTGAGAAGAATCTAGTCCATCACAGTTGATCCACACACAGTGTTGATGATACTGTGTACAATGTTCTTCTGGTTCTGCTCATCTCACTCATCATCAGTTCATGCAAGTCCTTCCAGGTTTCTCTGAACTCCTCCTGCTCATTGATTCTTACAGCACAATAGAATTCCATTACCATTATATACCACAACTTGTTCAGCCATTCCCCGATTGATGGGGTACCCCTCAATTTCCAATTCCTTGCCACCACAAAAAGAGCAGCTATAAATATTTTTGTACATGTGGGTCCTTTTTCCTTTTTTATGATCTCTTTCGGAAAAAGATCTAGTAGTGGTATTGCTGGGTTAAAGGGTATGCACAGCTTTATAGCTCTTTGGGCATAGTTCCAAATTCCTCTCCAGAATGGCTGGATCAGTTCACAGCTCCACCAACAATTCATTAGTGTTCCAATTTTTCCACAACTTCTCCAACATTTATTATTTTCATTTTTTGTCATATTAGCCAATCTAATAGGTGTCGGGGGTACCTCAGAGTTGTTTTCATTTGCATTTCTCTAATCAATAGGGATTTAGAACATTTTTTCATATGACAATAGATAGCTTTTATATCTTGATCAGAAAACTGCCTGCTTGTATCCTTTGACCAAAAAAAAAAGTTATTTTTTTTTTCTATCACTGGAATAGTTGTTGTGGTAGCATTGTTTCCATTTGGTCATTCTTGTAGCCTATTTTGTAACTTGGCATTTTATGTTAGGGCTGAGCTTGTGTCCTTTGGGTCATTCTACTACTTTCTTGGAATTCAGAATGTTGGGGTAGTCCAGGATCTCAGGGACAGCTCATATGGGGGCCCCACAAGCTTTTACTTCCCCCATGTTGACCTGACAATGCAAAGTCTGAACATTGCCCCTCTGGTCTGAGGTTCCTCTCCTGGTCATTCCTCCACAGGTTTCAGACTGGAACCAAGACCCCACTACACTCACAGCATCAGAGCCCCACAGATGCTGCTGCTGCTTCTGAACTTCCTCTTCAGGCTACAAGCCAAGGCCTGCAACCCCTCCTCACTCAGGCCTGGATCTTTGACCCAGAATTGGATAGTGATCAACAGACCTGGCACTTGGCAGCTATTTCTGCACCCTTCGTAAGGTAAGGATCCTTTCTGCTAGATGTCCCCTCCTTCTCTAGCACTCCCTCACAAACATACCCCCCCTCCCTCTATCTCCCCTCTCTCCTTTCTCTTCTCTCTACCTCTTTTCTCTACCACTCACACACACACACTATGTCCTCTCCCTTCTTTACCTCTCTCCTCTCCCCCTTATACTCAGATTCTCATACACATACTCTATCTCCTCTCTTCCTTTCTCTCTCCCCTGTATGTAATACTCCCTTTCACCCACACTCTTTCCTCTCTTTCCCTTCTCTACTTATGCCTCTGCCCACTCTCTCTCTCTCCCTCCCTCCCTCTCTCTCTCTCTCTCTCTCTCTCTCTCTCTCTCTCTCTCTCTCTCACACACACACACACACACACACACACACACACACACACACACATACACACGCTCCCTCTCTCAGGATCTCTCCTCTCTCTCACTCACACATAAACACTCTAGTCCTGCTCTACCTCTCTATCTCTTCTTTCCCAACTCACACACAAACATTTCCCTTATCTATCACTTCTCCACATATATTTTCTTTTTTTAATTTAATTTAATTATTTTCCAGTTACATATTACATATAAGGATAGTGTGGGAACCAATTATTAATTGGGGAGTGCTAGCTAACGGCTCGCCACAATATTCTGGCAAGGAAGGAAACCGGCAGCCTCCCTCAAAACAGAACAAGATTTATTTTAACAAGATCGAACGTAAAACACACACACACACACACACACACACACACACACACACACACAAACAGGATCAGTAGGATCAAGGGAAAGGAAATAAAATGGGGAAAGGGAAATTATAATACCTGAAAAAATACCACCACATAGGAATCAACTGAAAATACTCAGCAGAACGCCTGTCCCTTTCCAGCTTCCACCTAGAATGCCCAATTCTCTTCCACCAAACCTAGAAATACCCCACACAACCCCAGCCAATGGGATGGCCACTCTGACAGTCACATGACTGCCCTCATTAGGCTTCCAATCATTATAATTTTGCCAGGCCCATGTAGACATCAGTGAGTGGTGATGACTTGAGGTGACAGAGCCCTGGCAAGGGCTAAAACCAGTGGGTGGAGCACTGTGAGGTTTGCAGAGCCCCAGGCCAGTGCAAGCAGAGGCATAAAAACCTCAAATAACAATTAATTCTTTACAGTAGTTTTCAAACATTTATTTTCAAAGATTTTTAGCTTCAAATTTTTCTTTTCTCCCTCCCCTCCCTTATGTCCCTTCTCCCTAAGACAGAAAGTAGTCTGATACAGGTTGTATATCCATGTATATTTTCTATCTCTTCTCTCCCTTTACCTATCTCTTCTCTTTCACTCACACACACATTCCCTATCTCTTCCTTTCTCCCTCTCTATCTCCTCCTACTTCCTGTCTTTGTATCTCCTCTCTCCCCCCGCCACTCACTCACACTCTCTAGTCTATCTCCCCTCTCTCTCTCTCTCTCTTCCTCTACCTTTTTTCCCTCTCTATCACTGGTCCCTTCCCCCCCCACACACACACATATTCTCTCCCTTCTCTACCAGTCCCCCACACTAATCTCCTATCTCCTCCTTTCTCCATCTTTTCCTTTTTCTCTCCCCCTTCTCTAACACTCCCACTGACCCAAACACTCTCTCCCCACTCCCACATAAGCACACTTTCTCTACCTCCTTTCTCTCCTCTCTCCTCTCTCTCTCCCTCTCCCTTCTCTCCCTCTTCCACTCACAAACACACACTCTCTCTGTTCTTTCCCTGTGTCCTCTCTCTCTTCCCTCCCTTTCACACACTCACACATACTCTCTACTTAACTCCTCTCTTCCTCTCCCCTTTCTCCCTCTTTCTCCCCCATTCCTCTCTTTCTCTCTCTCTCTCTCTCTCTCTCTCTCTCTCTCTCTCTCTCTCTCACACACACACACACACACACACACACACACTCAGTCTCTTAACCAGTCTCCTCCTTCTCTACCCCTCCAACACAAACTCTTCCTATGTGCCCCCACTCTCACATACACCTACACATGCACTCTGTCGCCTCACTTCCTCTCTTTACCTCCTTTTCCTCTCTCCCCATTCTCCCTCTCTATCTCCTCTCTCCCCCCACTCACAGTCACACAAAACACTCTCTCTTCCTATCTCTTCTCTCCCTTCTATCTTTCTCATACACTCATATTCTCTCCCTTCTCTACCAGTCCCCCCACACTTTTCCCTATCTCTCACACACATTCTTTATCTTCTCTCTCCCTTTCTCACTCCTTTCACTATCTCCTCTCCCATATCACATACTCTCCTCTCCCTTTATTGCCTCTCTCCCCTTTATCTATCTCCTGTCTTTCTGTCTCCTCTCCCCCTCACACACACTATCTCTTCTCTCCCTTCTTTTCCTTTCTCCTCCTCTCCACTTCTCTCTGACACTCACACTTAAACATTCTCTGACACTCACACTCACATTCTCTCTCCCTACCTTCCCTTATCTCTTTTCTCCCTCTCACACATAAACAGTCTTTATCACTTTTCTCTCTTCTCTCCTACCTCTCCCTTTTCTACCTCCCCCCACATATACTCACAAAAACACTCTCCTTATCTCTTCTCTTCCCTTCTCTCCCTCCTTTCCCTATGTCTGCTCTCTCTCTCACATACACACACACATGCACACATACAATCTACATTTCCTGTCTTTCTATCTCCTCCCTCCCTTTCCCCATCTTGTCTTTCTTCCCCTTCTCTACTTCTTCCTCCCCTGACTCATACACAGTCTATCTCTTCTTTCCCTATCTCCTCTCCACTCCCTCTCTCCCTTCTCTACTTCTCCTACATACACACTCACACACTTTCTCCCTCCTTTCCCTATCTCCTCCAGTCCTTCTATCTCCCTCACACACTTTCTCTCCCTCTCCTATCTTTTCTCTCCCTTCTGTCTCTCATTTACACACACTCTATCTCCTCTCCTCCTTTCTTTCTTCCCCTCACTCACACACTCATAGTTATACATTCTGTACCTCTATCACTCATGCCTAAATCCTCTATTGCTCTCTATCTTCTCTCTCTCCTCCTCCCCTCCCCTTTCCTTCTCTCTCTCTCTCTCTCTCTCTCTCTCTCTCTCTCTCTCTCTCTCTCTCTCTCTCTCGCATGCGCACACACACACATACCCCTTTCCCTATGAAACCCTCCTTTCTTTTCAGTTTGGGCTACCACAGAAAGAGCCGCTATCAATATTTTGGTAACTAGATCTTTTACATCTTTCTATGATTTGGGGGGTATAGGCCTATACTACTTGCCAATCCTAAAACCTGGACATTCTAGGACGTAAATCCTGAGACTTAGATGCTGGTAGTTCCTCGGAGGACACATACATCGTCTCCCTTTGGGTGAGCTGTGGTCCTGGAAAGCATAGCCCCTACAAAAGGTTGCCTGCTATGCCCGTTGCTTGTATTCATACCAATTTCCTTTGAAAAGTCCCTAAACATTCTCCCACCTACCAAAGTCCCTTCCCACCCCAATTTGCCCTGGGAGGTTAAGAGTTCTCACTGTCCTCTGCTTGCAGGGAAAGGTGTGTATTTTTCAATTCAAAAAACATTTATTAAGTGCCTGCGATATTCTTGGTAGTCTGTTAAGCACTAGGGACATAAAAAAGGTAAGAGACAGCCCCTGCCCTCAAGGAGCATACAGTCTAATGGGGGAGACAACATGCAAACAGTATATACAAAGCAAACTATATACAGGGTAAATAGGAAAATAATTAACAGGCAAAATCTCTGGAATTAATTAAGAGTGGTTGGGGAAGGCTTCCTGTAGGAAGTAGGATTTTTATTTTTTTTAAATAATATTTTATTCTTGTCCCAATGACATGTTAATTTTTTAACATTTTTTAAAATTTTAAGTTGAAATTCTATCCCCCATCCTGAGATGATAAGTAATATATGTATAAACACACACAGGTTATACATGTGCAATTGTGTGAAACAATTCCATAGTTGTCATTTTGTACAGGAAGACTCAAAAAATGGAAGAAAATGATACAGTATCAGTTCTGTCTCTGGAAAGTTCTTCCTCCTACTTGTCACTTGTCCTCTCAATTTCCAATTATTAGCCACCACAAAAAGAGGTGTTATAAATGTTTTTGTACAAATAGGTTATGTTCCCTTTTTTGATGTCCTTGGGATGCAGACTTAGTGGTGGTATTGCTGGGTGCAAAGGGTATGCACAATTTTATAGCCCTTTGGCCATAAATTTCAAATTGCTATCTAAAATGGTTGGATCAGTTCACAACTCCACTGACAGTACACTGGAGGTGAGATTTTAGTTGACCCTTAAAGGAAATTAGGGAGGTCAGTGGTTGGAAGGAAGGAGGAAGAGCATTCCAAGCATGGGAGTCAGGGAGAATACCCAGAGCTGAGAGATGGAGGGTCTTGTTCATCCAACAGCCAGGATCCAAGAGTACATATTGGGGAATAGGGAGTAAGAAGAGGGCTGGGTTAGGAAGGCCTTTGAATGCCAAGCAGAGGATTTTGTATTTGCTCCTGGAGGGAATAGGGACTTGCAGATCTCACATTCTCCCTACTTTCACCCTGTCTAAGTGTCTTCTCATCTGTTTACACTAGCAAGCTCTCACCTCTCTTTGTTTGATCGTAATGATGTGGACATGTTGCTTTTGATTTAAAATGGTGATTTTTTTCTTCTTCCTTTCTTTTTTAACCACCTTAATTCTTTAATTTTCTAATCCTTTTGCCACAATTCTGGGCTACTTGGTTCTTTGGTACCTAAAGACTTTCTCTTGGCTCCCTGAAATAGTTGTTTTTTTGATGTGGACATTCTCATTTAACCACCACACTCTAGGGATTGACATATGGGAGAGCAGCTTTGGGCCTCTCTGGACTTGGTCACCTTCTCTTGTCACTGGTGGTTTGAGTACACCTTTGTTCTAGTTTTATCATTACATCTAGAGTTTCTAGAATGATGTCATAAGAATGGAGGAAAGGCACATGTTTGCTTTATTTCTCTTGTTACTAAAATGTCTTCTCGTTTAGAAAAGGTTTTTTCTGAAGCTGTCGTGGTAATCATGTGGGATTTTTGTTATCTTGGCTGCTTCTGTGGTTATGCTTATTGCTTTCCTAATGTTAACCATCTTTATGAATCTAACCTAGTCATAGTGAATCATTTTCATTTGTTTGGTTGGTATTTTGCAGGGCAATGAGGGTTAAGTGACTTGCCCAGGGTCACACAGCTAGTAAGTGTCAAGTGTTGGATGTCGGATTTGAACTCAAGTCCTCCTGAATCCAGGGCTCGTGCTTTATCCACTGTGCCACCTAGCTGCCCCATGAATCATTTTCTAGATAGATCGCTCCATATGGATTCGGTTTGAAAATTTGGCATCAGTGAGATAGGTCAATGTTGTCTGTTTTTGTACACCCTCTCTGTACATATCTCAGTGTAACAGAGTGCAAATTTGGGAGTCAGAAGACCGAAGTTTATATCTAGGCCCTGCTACTGAGTGTGACCTTGAGTGATACCTATGTGCCCTTGGGCAAGTCACTTAATGTCACAGAGCTTCAGTTCCTTATTCCTAAAATGAGGGAATTCAACCAACCAGATGACCTGAAAAGTCCCTTTCAACTCGAAGTCTTGGATTCCATATTTTCTAACTTCCTCTGCATTTGTCAGTCTGTGTTTCTGTGCATTTTCACCCTTATTTCGTATAAGGCCTTTTCTCTTATCAGGCTTCCTTCAAGACTGAGCTCAAATTGTGTTTGTGGATATGCCATTTCATCCATGAGAAACAGCAAAAGAACACCACTTCATTGACTTACAAGTAAACCTCCAATCTCCTTCAAGGTTAAGTGCCATATTTATTGTCTACCTTCTGGTGCATTAAGAGCTATAGACTGGTCTAAGTCTGGGCCCACCTCAACCATCCACTCTTCTAGTGGAGTGAGAGAGAGAGAGGGAGAAAGGGGAGAGGAAAAGAGAGAGAGAGAGAGAGAGAGAGAGAGAGAGAGAGAGAGAAGAAATGGAGACTTGTGTGGGAGTGGTGGAGTAGGGAGAGAGTGTTTTTGTGTAGGGGAGAGAGGAGGGGGAGATAGAGGGGGAGAGAATGGGAAAAAGTGAAGAGGAGGAGATAGGGAAAGGGAAAGAGAGAGGGAGGGAGGGAGGGAAGGAGGGAGGGAGGGAGAGAGAGAGAGAGAGAGAGAGAGAGAGAGAGAGAGAGAGAGAGAAAGTAAGAGATAGGGAAGGAGTATGTGTGGGAGGGAGAAGAGATGGAAAGAGGAGATTGAGGGGGGAGAAGTGAGAGAGTATGTGTGAGAGTTTGAGAGGAGAGAAAGATACGGAAAGAAGGGAGAGAGGAGATAGAGTGTGTGTGAGGGGGCAGTAGAAAAAGTGGAGTGTTTGTGTGGGGGGAGGGAGGAGAGGGAGATAGAGAGTAGAGTGTGTGAGTGTATGAGGGAGGTAGAGAATGGAAAGAGGGGGAGAGAGGTGATAGGGAAAGAAGGTACAGGAGATATAAAGTGTTTTTGTATGTCTGTGTGTGTGAGAGAGGTAGAGAAGGGTGAGAGTGTTTAGGTGTGAGTGGGGAGAGAGTGGGTATGAGTGAGAGAGAAGAGCTAGGGAAAAAAGGGAGAGAGTGCATGGGTGGGTGAGAGAGAGGGTCTTGTGTGTGTGAGTTTGAGAGGGAAATGGGATAGGGAGAATTGTAGTGGGGGAAAGAGCCAGGAAATAAAGTGTGTGTGATAGAAGGGGATAGAAAGTATGTAAGTAGTGTAGGGGGAGAGGAGATAGGAAGATAGGAAATAGAGAGGGAGAAAGGGGAGAGGAAGATAGTGTGTATGTGTGTGTATGAGGGGGGGGAGATAGGGAGAAAGAGAAGAGATATGGAGTGTGTGAGTGAGAGTGTTAGAGAACAGTGAGTGTTTCTCTGTGAGAGTTGGGTGGAAAGTGGAGATAGAACAGGGATTTGGAGAGAAAGAGGTAGAGAAGGGAGAGATAGGAGATAGAGAATGTATGTGTTAGTATGGGGAGAGTTGTGGGAGAGTGTGAGTATTAGACAAGGAGTAGAGCGGAGAGATAAGGAAAGAAGGGGGGGTGAGTGCATGCATGTGGGGGAGAATGGGTAGAAAGGAGATAGAGTGTTTATGTGTGAGTGGCAGAGAAGGGGAGAGAGGGGATAGACTAGAGAATGTGAGAGAGGGAGAGTTAGAGAATGTTAAGTGTGTGTATGTCAGAAAGATAGAAGGGGAGAGGAGGAGATGGGAAAAGAAGGGAGAGAGAACATAGAGAGTGTATGTGTGGAAGTAGTAGAGAAGGGGAGTCTTTGTGTGTGTGATTTGGGGGAAAGAAGAGATGGTAGAAAAGGGAGATAGAGAAAGAATATGTGAGTGGGGGTAGAGAGGAGAGAGGGTGTATGCATGTGTTTGACTATTATTTATGTGACTATTTCTTGATGCCTCAGAGTCATTAGCTTATACCAAGTCCATTCTCATAATCAAGGCAGTTTCCCCCCTCAAATTTGTCTTCTTCTAGTGCTTCCAAAGGAATTCTGGTTAGACTAGTAGTGTCCAAGCTGCATTTTTGTGGATGCTTTTTGACTGTAAATCTTTTGGAGTCCTCTCCTTTAAGGTTAGAAGTTACTTTTCCTATAACTGGAATAGTTGTTATGGTAGCATTGTTTTCCTTTCTTCATTCTTGTAGCCTATTTTCATGAGCAGGTTTATCCTAAAACACAATGCAGGGCTGCAAGGACATAGATTCCAGCTTTAGGGCTGGAATTCATCTAGATTAGATTTCTCTAAATAGTTGAGTAGGGTCCTGCCTAGGATTAAGGAGCATGTTCCCTGAGGATTTGGAAATGTTATTCATCCGCAATGTCCTTCAGACTCACAGGGGTTGGTTCATAAATGAGGAAATAGAAAGAAGAAGACTTAATGATATTTTAATAATTGATGATCAGCATAATAGAAAAAAATCCCTTCTCTCTGCAAAAAGAGGAGATTTGGAAGTAGAAAAACCAAATTGGTGTCCCTGCCCTACTACAGAGGGCAATGACTACAGGTGCAGCCTCACTCTCTAGTTTTCTATACACTCAGTGTTTTTGGTTTCTTTGTTTGTTTTAGTATCTCTGGACAGGGTAGTTAGGCGGCTTACTGGGTAGAGCATTGGGCTTGGAGCTAGGAAGATCTGAGATCAATTCTGGCCAGAGATACTTATTACATATGTGACCCTGGGCAAGTCACTTGACCCTTATTTGACTCAGTTCCTCATCTAAAAAGTGAGAATACACTGGAGAAGAAAATAGCAGAGTACTCCAGTATATTCTCTAAGAAAACTCCATGGTTACAAATCCATGGCATCACATAAAGTCATACAGCACTGAGCAAGCGAACAACAAAAAGCCCTGGACAATGGGGCAAATATTTACCTGAATTCCTCATTTTATACTGGTAAAGTCTCAGGCAAACTTGACTTGCTTTCCCTAAATTTCCTTCAAAACAAAGAGCAGACAGTTTTGTATTTATCTCCTCAAACTTTTGGACTAATTTGGTTGGGCAACATTAAGTCTTTACTTAACTACAATGGAGAGTAACATTGGCTCAGTGGTGTCACCATGACTATGAAGTATTATCAATGGTCAGATGACTTTTGATATGATGGAGAGTTCAATAGATAATTTTGATGTTGATGATTTAGTCAGAATCCATAGTGATGCTGAAGGAAATGCCTACTGTCCTCATTTCTTAAATTTAGGATTTTATTTATCTCCATTGTGCCTGCTTAACCAGGAAGGAGTTGTAACATGGGCTAAAATTTAATAAAGATAGAGTTTGAAATGGGTCCGAGGTTTGGACATGAAATGGCCGACTAAAAGTGTAACATCTGCATTGGACACAAGACCGGGATGTCAATTGTATAATATCTTTCTGGTCTCAAAGGCTCTCCAATTCCAGGAAAAAAAAAAAAAAAAAAAAAGGAAAGAAAAGAAAAAAAAAAAAGGAACTAGGCAATGTGGATGCGAATTGAACCGTACTATTTCTTTTGTTTTTGCTGCTGCTGTTTTTCTTTTTTGAGATTTTTCCTTTTTGCTCTAATTCCTCTCTTATAACACGACTAATGCAGAAATATAATGTTATTGTACATATATAACCTATATCAGATTACCTGCTGTCTTGGGGAGGGGGTAAAGGGAGGGAGAAAAATTTGAAATTAGAAATCTTATAAAAACAAATGTTGAAAACTATCTCTACATGTACCTGGAAAATAATAAAATACTTTTATAATTAAAAAAAAAAATAGTAAAAATTACAATGCAATATTCCTCATGTCCACAAGATGGCACAAAAATGATAAATTCTGCAATATCGTCTTTGGCCACCATATGGCATCAAAGACCATTCTATAATATTTCTATTACTCACATGTCAGTGAAAGACTGTGTTATAATCTTTAGTGGCCCTAAATTGGCCAAAAAAACCAAAACAAACAAAAAAAAATTTATTAAAAGCCCACTTCCTGCTCCACTCTGCTCAGTGGCTAGGATTCCAAAGATCCGAACCAAGTAGTCCCTGCCCTCAAAGAAAAGTACATCCTATCAATAAAGATCTCCTCTGAGTAATACCAAACTCAGTGCACATGGCCCTTAAGAAGGGGAAGACAAGGCTTACTGTTCTTTTCCAAACGTGACATGTCCACAGGGATGGCAGGATGACTTTATTTTTAGATATTTTACATGTATGCATTCGTTTCATTGATTTGTATTTTTTTTCTTCTGTAGAATGGCTCTCTCTAATATTTTTTCTATTCAGTTGTGTCAGACACTTTGTGACCCCATTTGGGGTTTTCTTGGCAGAGATACTGGAGTGGTTGGCCATTTCCTTCTCTAGCCCATTTTACAGATGAGGAAACTGAGGCAAACGGGGAAAGTGACTCACTTGTGTCATACAGCTAGTCTGAATCTAATCTGAGGCTATATTAGATCTCAGATCTTGGTGATTCTGGGCCCAGAGCTCTATCTACTGAGCCACCTAACTGTCCTGATCTATGGACAGTAAAGCAGTATAGAAATGTAAACCATCTCTTGGTCAAGGCTCTTGGAGTGAACAGGAGTGGCCCAGAGGGATCAGATCTCAAGGGGACCCCTCTGTCCAGCAGCACTGATTGGTAACTTCTTTGCCATTTTCTCACCCTTGCCCTTCTTGCTGTTAAATATTTTTGACTTGACTAGCCTAATTGGGGGGCTAATCTGACTGGAGGACTAATCTGGGGACTTTTGACTATTTGGCTATCTGACTTCGTTAATTTAATGTGGGCCGTTTATAAAGTTCCACCACACTGCTCCCAAACTGATAGACTAAAGATTAAGAAGCCTCTTAACTAAATAATCCAAGCAGAGTTCATTTATGAGATACTATTTCAAATTAAGAATACAGGAAAATAAAATGTACAACCTGACTGCTTTCCTGCAGTCTCTTTCCACATCTCTTTCCACCTGCTGAACTTCTTGAATACAATAAGGGCCTGAGCTGCCTCCGGCCTCAGGGCAGGATACACTTTCCCTGGTCAGCTATTTTCTTCTAACTCCTCTTAATCTTCACTTTGTCCAACCTGTACCCTGTGCTGACCTGCTTCTGTGCTCTCCACTGCCTCCTGGTCAGTCTGTCTTCTGCTCCATCCTTGTCCGTGCTCCCCTCTAGCCCCTCTATCTAGTCCGTCCTCCAGTCTTCTTCCTTTCTCCTGTCTAACTCCCAGGTCTATATATACCTTTTCTTCTCTCCACTCAAATCTCAGGGTTTCCTTCTCCCCCACAGACCATGCTAATCCGCCAGCCAGGTCTGCTGCAGCTGGTTTGGGGGGGGTGCACTCCCACTTCACGTGCCTCAGCACAGGCTATCTTTCAGATAGCTCCACTCAGGTCAGAGGGAGCTGGGGGCTTTTTTTCCCCCCAGCTGTCTGACCTGGCGTCTTGCACAGCCCACGGGGCTTTTATGCTCAGCTGAAGCTGAGGAGGAGGGGGAGAGACCCTGACGGCCTAAGGCTTTCTAATCTCAGCCTAAAGGTAGGGTCCCCAAATCAAAATAAATTTCCACATTGCCCAGTAAGCTCTTAAGCCTCAGAGTCATCCCTGTAAAGTCAGAATGATCCTGGCATTCCCTACCTATCAGGGCTTTGGTAAGGAAACCCCTATATCCATCTGAGAGTACTACAGAAACCTGAGGTGTTCTCTCATTATGATTGTCTCAAGGGATCTCTATCCTGGAAATAGGAAAGAAAGGAAATTAAGAGGAAGCTTTAGAAAGGACCAGGAATGGAGGGAAAGTGAGTACACCAGATATGGCAAATATGTAACACTAGACATTAAGGGAGACTGAGCCTGGAGTCTTGGCCAACACAGAGAGGTTCAGGGGCAGTTGTAAGAGAGATGGAAAAGAATTTCACATATCACTCAAATGAAGGGAGCCAGAGAGCAAGGACATGGAGAAAAAACCTGCCCCGACCAGAGGGGAGACACTGGTGCTGCCTCAAGACACCTGGGGTCAATGAGCCTGCAGACCTTAAACAAATGATGTCTCTCTAAGAAGAGAAAGGCCGTCAAGTTATCTGGCAATTAGTAGATCATGAAGACATTACAAAAAGTGCCTCATGGGTAGCACAAAGCCCTCTTGGGAACAATCTCTGGGGCCCAGCACCAGGACCCCTGTGGAAAAGGGATCCAGCAAGGATACTAGTGTGTTTCTCTTGAAAGAAAAGTTGCCAACTTTCCAGGAGAGAAAAGTAAAGAAATAAAGATGCCTCTTTTCTCTCCCACATCACCCCATGAAAGCAGTTCCAAAGCAGAGAGTTCACTCGCATCTTTGATCTGAAAAGAAAGGAGAGTCATCATGACACATAATGACTCCACTTTATGATATCCCTGAGAAGAGGCCTTCTCATCTCTGCTTGGAGTCCTTCAGTAAAGGAGAACTCACTACCTCCCAGTCTAGGTTAGTCCTCTTTAGAAAGTTCCATTTTGCATTGTCTTAAGGTACCTACATTGTTATAATCATCTCATAAATCAATCAGTCCCAGAAATATTTATTAAGTACCTACTATGTACCAGAAGCTTTATAATATCCTTTGATTCCAGGTTTTCATTCTGGATCCACACCAAAGTCTTTTCCCTTTGCCCTGTGACATTCTTTCAGATATGTGAGGGAAGCTCCCACCACCCCCACCATCTTCTCTTTGCAGAGTGAAATGACACCCACTTATAGATTCATAGAATTTAGAGCTGGCAGGGTCCAACCCCCTGCACTTCAACTAAAAGAAACAGGCCAAGGGAGGGAGGTTCAGTGTCTGAACCCAAGATTCAATCCCAAGGTCACCCAGGGTATAGGGAGTAGAGCTGGAATTCAAACCTAGGTACTGATTCTCCATTCAGGGCCCCTTCCACCACACAACCCTCCTCCTCTCATGTGTTTTTCATAGGTGGAAGTTTCTAGGCCCCTCTCCATCCTTGCTGTCAATGTCCTTCCTAAATGTGGATCTTACAAGTGAACTCGATATTTTAGGTGTGGTCTGACCAGGACCACAGAAAGCTGCTTCACTTCTTGGCATGACTGTTTTATGCAGCCCTGTGATTTCAGGGGTGGAAGTGTGTGCGTGTGTGTGTGTGTGTGTGTGTGTGTGTGTGTGTGTGTGTCTTGGGGGAAGGGGCACTCCATCTTGGAGAGTCCTGCTGCTCAGGTCAATCACCCAGGGATTAGAGAGTTGTATGTGGTACAGAGGAGTTCAATTATTTGCTTATGGTCACGTGGTCTTCCTGACTCCAAGCCTGGCATTCTATGATCTACCTCAGGCTCCACTGCATGCTTGTATTAATGCAACCTGAAATCACCCTACCTAAGGCAGTTCTGTAGTAGGCATAGTGCACTGAACAAACAGACACAAGTAGTACACACACACACACACACACACACACACACACACACACACACACTGTGGTGCAAGCCATGTATCTGGCCAAATTGGACAGAAAATAAACCTACAGCTAGCAAATTAAGGGAGGCAAGAAAAGACAAGGTAAGTGGGAGGGACAGACTTCTGGGACACACTGGCCTTATAGTCAAGATACCACTGCTTCTGGAAGAGCAACAGCCAGGGAAGGGAGTAGTCATGTTTAGGGCACGGAAATCCAGGGTCACCTGTAGAGGGGGAAAGATCACTGTCTTGTAGCTTCTTATGTTAGCTGATACTTCTCTGTATTGCTGAGACTACCAGCCCCAAGTTATGGCAGAGGAGACCCGATGAGGAGGCTATTCCCATGGATGAGTTGAGAGTGTGGAGAGCCATACTCTTTTGTTAGTAGAGAGAAAGTGATGCATGGGATGAATATTCAACAAGTAGAAATGGCAAGATTTGGCAGTTGGGTGAGGGAGATGGATCTGTTGAGGATCACTCTGAGGTTATGAATTGAGTGCTTGGAAGAATATAGCTAGTAGTTAGTTTCCAAAGGAACAAATCCAAACCATCAATAGCCATATAAAAAAAATTAACCAAAATTAGAATGAAATCCAGAAAAGGGAAATGTTTGAACAGCAAGCTTCTCAGATAAAGAATTCACTTCTCAAATATATATATGAAACTGAATTAAATTTATAAAAACAAGAGATTTTCCCCCAATTGTTATATCATCAAATGATATAAACAGGCAGTTTTCAAAGAATGTAATCAAAGCTAAAATAGTCACATGAAAATATGCTCTAAATCACTAGTCATTAGAGAAACGCAAATTAAAACAACTCAGAGATGCTAGCTGACACCTACCAGTTTGGCTAATATGAGAGAAAGGAAGAAATGACAAATGTTGGCAGGAGATGTGGGAAAACATAGACTCCAATGCACTCCTGGTGGAGTTGTAAATTGTTCCCACCATTCTGGAGAGCAATTTGGAACTATGCCTAAAGGACTAGAAAAGCATGCATGACCTTTGACCTGGCAATACCAATAGTAGGTCTGTATCCCAAACAGATAAAAAACCAAAATGGAAAAGTACACCTATATACATAGATATAGAGCTCTTGTAGTAGTGGAATAGAATTAGAAATTGAGGAGATGCCCCTCAGAGAACGGCTGAACAAGTGGTGGTATATGATTGTGATGGAATGCTATCGTACTATAAGAAATGATGAGCAGGATACATTCAGGAAAACCTGCAAGGACTTACATAAACTGATACAAAGTGAAATGAGAAGAACCAGGATAACACTGTACACAGGAACAGCAATGTTGTACAATGCTCAACTGTGAATGACTTTGCTACTCTCTGAAATACAATGATCCAACAGAACTCCAAAGAACTTATGGCTGAAAAATGCTATTTGTCTCCAGAGAAAACACTAGTGGAGTTAGAATGGAAATCAAAGTATACCTTAAAACATTCTTTATTTTTCCATGTGTGTGTGTGTGTGTGTGTGTGTGTGTGTGTGTGTGTATGTTCTCTTTTATAGCATGACTAATATGGAAATAACTTTTGCATAATTGAACTTGTATAACCTTTGTCAAATTGCTTGCCTTTTCAATGAAGAAGGATGGGAAGAAAAGAGAGTTTGCAACTCAATTTTTTTTAAAAGTGAATGTTAGAAAAATTTTTATCTAGAAATGTACAAAATAAAATATATTAAAATTAATGTTAAGGGGGCGGCTATGTGATGCAGTGGATAAAACACCGGCCCTGGATTCAGGAGTTCCTGAGTTCAAATCTGGCCTCAGACCCTTGACACTTACTAACTGTGTGACCTTGGACAAGTCACTTAACCCCCTTTGCCCCACCAAAAAAACAAAACAAAACAAACAAACCAAAACAAAACAAAAATTAATGTTAAGATGTTGAAAATTTAAGTGGGAATTATGTAATCGAAAAAATAAAACTATGTTAAAGCCAAAAACAAATGTGAGCTCTTTAAGTACAGGGACAATTTTTGTTTATTTCCTTGCTTTATATGCCAGGCACAGAGCAAGTGCTTAAAAAATGTTTAAGTGACAGACCAACAAGAGAAATGACAAATGTTGTAAGAGCTTCAAGAAATCAGTCACATTCGTGCACTAGTGATCAAGCTATCAATTGGCATACCCATTCTGGAAAGCAAGTTGGAAGTAAGCCCCCAGTGTTACTCAACTGGGTCTACATTTCTTCTCAATTATACCTGTACCAGGCTTATACAAAGAGATCACAGCAAGAAGAACAGGACACACAGGCATAAAAATATTTATATCAGGGGCAGCTAGATGGCGGAGTGGATAGAGCACCGGCCCTGGAGTCAGGAGTACCTGAGTTCAAATCCGGCCTCAGACAACTTAACACTTACTAGCTGTGTGACACTGGGCAAGACACTTAATCCCAATTGCCTCACTAAAAAAACATTATATCAGCTTTTTGCAGCAAAAACCCCTGAGAAATTAATGGGTGCTGTCTTTAGAGAATTCCCAAACAAATCATGGTAAACCAATGGGATGGATATGTTCCATTAGATATGCCAAGAGGGGTGGTTCAGAGAAACCTAGGAATTCTTGTATGAATCAATGCAAAGTGAAGTGAGCAGAACCAGAACAATTTATACAGTAACAACTTTGTACAATCAAACAACTGTGAAAAATTTAAGATCTCTAATCAAGACAATAACTATAACTCAAGACTACCCACTTCTTGTCAAAGAGGTAATGAATTCAATGTGTGGAATGAGATCTAGTTTTGGATATGGTCAATTTGTTTTACTGGACTATGCATACAAATTCCAAGGGTTGTGTTTTTCTTTTTCTTTTCCCAGTGGGAGTGTGAGGGAGAGAAAATTAATGCTTGTTTATGGTTTAAAAAAAAAAAGACTTGCTAAAACGTGGGTTCTCATCAAAGAAATGAGCAAATTGAGAGGAGGGATGGGTTTCAGGGAACTATGATGTCCAGTAGGTGGTCTTGGATAGTTACTTTTAGGCTTTGAGTTATCCTGTTATCCAGATATTCACAAGAATGGAAAGGGATGCTGGGACTTGGCCGGTACACTCTTTCAGGATTTGGACCTGTATTAATAATCTGGTAACCAACTGATGATTACGACAAGGCCCCCATGAATCAAATGCTGATCTCATTGGGGACCTGGCACTCAGTAAATATTCTGCCTTGGGGGAGGTAACCGGGTTCACCTCTCCCTTGCTGGTCTCAATGAGGCCCTGCATCCCAATGTGTGATCTCTACTGGAGCCTGGCATTTGATTGTTGGTTTTCTTGAGGGTCAGTTCCATAAAGCAACATCTCAGTTAAATAATGGACCTTAATTTTAGGTGTTTTTATATGAATGTCACTATCCATGGCAGCCATCATCTCTGCCTTGGAGTTCTATAACCACTGGGATTATGATAGAGAGGAAGAGGCACTGGTTGGATTTGTTCTTTCAATTTCAAATTTTCTCACTTCTACAAATGTATATATATATATAGGTTCCTCTAAGACTATGATGTATCTAATATCAACAGGTGAATTTGTCCTTTTGGAACCTGAGTACTTATTATGAGGGTTCTGTTTTGTCATGAATATAGACTTTTAAATTGAATTTCCTAAAAGGTTTTCAAAATCAGTCTGCCAAAACCAATTAAATGGGTTACAAATCCTGATAGGGGTTGTATTTTGTCCCTTTTCAGTGATCTAAGATGGGGGCTTGTGCAAACCTGTTCCCATAAAGGCACATTCTTTTTTCATCCAATTCCCTGAAATAAGGAACAAAGAAGAGGTTGGAATCCCTAAAAGGGATGGTTTTTGCCACCTGGACAGACTTCAGAACTGACAAGTACAGTGACTAAAATGCAATCCACCTTGTGACAAAAAGGCGATGGACTCAAGATGCAGAGTAAGACATAAAGTTTTCAGTTTCAGGGAAATGATGAGTTCAAAAAGCTACATTCATATTCCTAGACCTCAGTTTTCATCCCATTCCCAAATGATGTTTATCCCCTTTGTTTCCAGGTCTTAGCTCCTACAGAGATCATCACCTCTATATTCTGGAATCCTGGGATGGAGTGATTTGTGACTTTTCTCCTTCAAGCTCCTAAACTAAAACCTGTGAAAGGCCCATTGGTCCCTTCTGCTCTTTAGTTCTCCTCCATTCCTTGGCTTCCTAGCCCCTCTGCCCTTGCATTCATCTAGGCCTACACCTAGCAATTCCTCTTCAATGACCCTGAGGACCACACTGCTCTCCCCCATCCCCTCCGGCCCTTAACCCATTTTGCTTTCAAAGTTAAGATCACAGTTAAAGTCAGAGGCAGTATGGTCCACAGAGCCCCTATTGACCATGTGCCCAGCACTGGTGAAGTGTTGTTGTGACTGTGCATTCTTGATACCACTCCCATGCCCAATCCTTGTGTGGGTACTTGGGTTCTCCCAGAGCTGCTTAAGGGCTCAGTGTCATGGCCAGGATACCACTCCTTATGGAGTTGGAGTCATGTAGAGGAGTCAGACTGTTGTACAAACCACAGGCCTTGACCTCCCTCACACTTTCCTCCTTCAGCCTTTCCCATCCACCTTCCTATCCCCTAGATTAGTTTTCCCTTGACCCATGGAACCTTCTTGTAAAACCAACCCTAGCCACCATAAATTCTCAATTCCTTCTGAAGTGTTACCTACTTTGGTGATTTGGCCAGCAGCATCTGCTGGTTTGATCTTTGTAGTGCTGTATCCACTGCATAGCTGGGCTGCCTCATCATTTCCTATTATCTTCCATATTATTCTATATTCCAGTTATTAAATCCTGGCACTTTAGCTCCGTTATTATCTCAGCAAAGTGTGTTTCCCTTTTACCCACAGTACCACCACAATTACCTCAGGCTGTTCTCCTCAACTAGAATATCATAAGGTTGTAACCATATTTTAGTCTTGGATCACTGTAGCCACACAGTACCTCCAAACTTACACTTGTGTTGTTGAGTAAAGCTCGAGAAATTCATAAAACCGTGCTGTCTATGCTACAAATTTTTGTGACAGGACTTCCTCACTGCTGCATGGCAATCCTTTTACGTCTCCCTAATTAATTATCCACTAACCCATTCATTACAGAAGTTCTTCCAAAGCTTTTTATCCCTCCAGACATTTGCCAAGACTCCCAGTTTTCCACCCTCTCATATGAGAACATTGCTTCATATAAGAAAGAAGAAAATGGAATACTGTCACCAAGAGGTCCCTCTTTTCTCCATTCCATCCCATCATCTCCTATTGATTGCCCCCTCTAGCATCCTTTCTCTCACTCATCTTCATTCTCTCCCTATCTATGGCTTGGTTCCCACCCTGCCTACAAACATTTCTATGTCTCCCCATCCCCTGAAAATCATCCCTTAACTTACTGTAGTCTCTTTGTCCTACAGATAACATTACTATGAACTTCAGCAGTTTTCCATCACCATAGTTGTATATATGATTTGGCGGTTGTGTCCTGCTGAGAGGGGGCCATTACTCCTTTCCTCACATGGTCTAAGCACAAGAAAGGCATTCAGGATGGCACATGGGTTGAAAGCCTGGGTGCCTGGGGAAGTTGGTGTTGCCCAGAACAGGAATATTGGAATTTGAAGGTAGGAAAGTTGGGGGGGAGTGACCTCACTTTTGGCATTTTGAGTTGAAGATGTCTACAGACCAAACAATTCAGTCTGTCCTATAGGCAATTGGTGTTCATAGACTGCACGTTGGTACAGAGATTGTTGTTGTTTGTTCTTTTCAGTCTTGCCTGACTCTTCGTGACCCCATTTTGGGTTTTCTTGGTACAGATACTGGAGTGGTCTGCCATTTCCTTCTCCAGATCATGTTAGAGATGAGCAACTGAGGCAAACAGGTTCAAGTGACTTGCCCAGGGTCAGTCACACCTCTAGAAAGTGTCTGAAGCCAGATTTTAAGTCAGAAAAATGAGTCTTCCTAACTTCAGGCCTGGATGTCTACCCACTTCACCACCTAGCTGACCTGGAGAGAGATTAGAGTTAGATGAAAAGATAGGAGAATCATCTGCATAGAGATAATAACTGAATCCAAAGATCTTGTTGCAATCACCAAGTGAATAGAATATAAGAAGAAGAGATGAGGGCTCTGGGGCAACTGCTTGTAAACCAATCACCAATAGTGGGCATGATCTGGATGAAAATTGAGTAAATGAGATAGAAAGGGAGGGATCAGCTAGGTAGGTGGAGAACCAGGAGAGAGCATTTTCAGGAAAACTAGGAAGGAAGAGAATATCAAAAGGAAGAAGCAGACAGACAGTGTCAGTGGGTCACCTACTGTATGGCATTATACTGTATTTCCCTCTCATATTTCTAGGTCACCTTTTCTGTTGCCCCCATTTTGGGCATTTGTGCATGTCCATCTCTGGTCATGGACTTGATTTGTCTTTCTTCATAGAGATTTGTCTCTGGTGAATTACAGATTCTCTAGTTCCATTCTGCTTCCTAGGAT
The DNA here is from genome assembly GCF_019393635.1 of Dromiciops gliroides. Taxonomy (NCBI): domain Eukaryota; kingdom Metazoa; phylum Chordata; class Mammalia; order Microbiotheria; family Microbiotheriidae; genus Dromiciops; species Dromiciops gliroides. The sequence continues at coordinate 20,775,117 of NC_057867.1, read as the reverse complement.
GCATCTGCTACTTGCTATGCTACTGGGCTTGGCTGACATGTGTAGGATGCTTTTTCCCTCCCTCCTCTCACTCTTGTTAGTTCAAGACCCTTTTGATGTATGTGCAGGACTCCAGTTAAATATACATAACCCTTTTTAGCAAGGTCAGTGTCTTATGGAGACTATTTCTATCCTGTGAAGACTTGGGTAAGAATTAGATATTGTTTCTGAAACTATCTCTGACAAGGGGCCGACCAGATTTTGCTTGAAGTGTTCCTCATAGTGTGGACAGCTAGCTGGCTCAGTGGGGAGAATCCCAGGCCTTGAGTCAGGAAGACCTGTGTTCAAATGGGATGTCAGACACTCATTGGCTAAGTGATCTTGGGCAAGTCACTTAACCTCCATTTACCTCCACTCCTTCATTTGTGAAATGGGGAAAGTGACAGTAACTATCTCCCAGGTTGTTGGGAGTGATATGGGGGGAAAGCACGTGGGTCCTTAGGATTCCTCTGTAAAGAATTACACTCTCACACAAGACCTAATTAGGAATAAAAGAACAGGTTTATTGGGGTACAAGAGAAACTGGCCGGGAGGAAGGTTTTGGAGAAACAAAACACTTTCCTCCCTGACTAGCTCGGGGAGCACCCTTTTATAGGATTTAGATTGTGTGGGTAAGAGTGTGTCTTATTGGGTGAGGGGCTGGTATTCCTCTCACTTTGCACTGGGGTAGGAGAGATCCCTGAGCAATCTGGTGATGGGTGTTAACTTTGTCCTGATGGGTCTAATCAGTCTACTGGTGGGCAGTTCCAGTTGATCTTCTCCTGGCGTAGTCTCTCCCAACGGATTACCTCATCCAGGTGCTCAGGAGGACTGGAATGAGGGGTGGTGGTCCTGGAGCATGCTCAGTTTGATCTGGTGCCACTTATCTCTTTTGGGTGTGTATGTCCTTGATTGAGTTCAAGGAGAAGCCTGCTTGATTTCACAGGAAAACTCCCGAGGTTTCAAGGAAAAAGTTCCTTGACCTCCCCAGAGAACTGTTGGGGTGACCGGGCCCATAATCCTTCCATGACAGGAGGATCAAATGAGGCAATAATTGTAGAGTGCTTAGCATAGTGTCTGTCACATAATAAATGTACTCTGTCTCTATCTGTATGTCTTTCTTTCTGTCTCTCTGTTACCTATATACAAGGTTCACCATCTCCCAACTCTGGGTATTTAAAAATGTTTTTTGTTGATATTTTCTGTACCTATCATAGTCATTCCATATATTCCTCCCCTTCCTCCAGAGCCTTCCCACATGACATATAGAGAAAAAAAGCCTGAACAACTGATGGATACATTGAGAAAGTGAGAAAACGTGCAGAACATAACACTTCTTGATCTTCCACCTCCACAGACGGATAGATTTAGGGTGTTTTCTCATCTCTTCATTTGAGTCCTGTTTGATATTTATAGTTTTGTTACATGTACTTTTCATTGGGGGAGGGTGTCTTTTTTTTTCACTTTATGTTGTATATTGAACTGAGCAGGGCCTTAAATCAAAAAGTCAGATCTTGAAGAGACATGAGAATTTTTTCTTTTGGGTGAGGCAGTTGGGGTTAAGGGACTTGCCTAGGGTCACACAACTAGTCATTTATCTGAGGCCAGACTTGAACTCAGGTACTCCTGAATCCAGGGCTTGTTCTTTATCCCCTGCACCACCTAGCTACCCCAGTGAGAAAATTTATTGACCTTACTGGAAGGGGCCTTTAGAACATGAACTATTAGCCCTGGAAATTCCACATAGAATGTGCAATATAAGCCCTGGGAGGGACATTAGATTATCAAGTTAGAGGCTGTAGACCATTGAATTTAAGAACCAGGAACATCCTGAAAAGGGAAGGGTTTGGAGAATAAGCATTTTTATAGTATCCCTTATGGTCCAAGCACTATGATAGGCACTTTCCAGATACTATCTCATCAGACATTCACAACAACCCTGCAAGGTATGTGCTTGTTATTATTCCATTTTACAATTGAGGAAACTGAGGCCAACAGAGGGGCAGAGACTTGCTCAGGATCACACAGCTAGGAAGTGCCTGAGGACAGATTAGAACTAAGGTCTTCCTAACTAAATGCCCAGCACTCCATCCATTGAGCCACCTGTCTGCAGAACATGGACTGTTCAAAGGTGGAAGAGAATGGAGAGAATCCAACATAGAGCTGAAGGTGCCTTAGAATATAGAATATAATAGCTCACAGAATCCTTAGAGATAATCTATGACAAAATACTCCCGGTCTTGATAGGAAGACTGAGGCCCAAAGAAGAATGTTACTTTCTTAGTGACCACTGCCCAAATTACTGGAAGCTCATGTCTTTATTCCAAGTGCAGTACTCTTTCTTTCTTTTTTTTTTTTAATGATTTTTACTGCTTTTTTCCAATCTTAATAGTATTTTATTTTTCCATTTACCTGCAAAGATCGTTTTCAACATTTGTTTTTATACATTTTTGTGTTCAAAATTTTTCTCCCTCCCTGCCTTCTCTCCCCAAGAGAGAAAGCAAGCTCATATACGTTATATATGTACAGCCACATTAAACATATTTCTGCATTAGTCTTGTTGCAAAAGAAGAATAAGAACAAAAGGGAAAAACCTCAGAAAAGAAAAAAAATGTAGAAATAATATGGTTCAGTTTGCCTTCAGATTCCATAAGTGGTTTTTGTTTTTGTTTTGTTTTTCTGGATCTGGAAAGCATTTTCCATCATGAGTCCTTTGTAATTTTCTTGGATCACTGTATTGGTGAGATCTAAGTCTATCACAGTTCATCATTGTTCCATGTTACTGTTAATGTGTTCAGTGTTCTACTGGTTCTGCTCATTTCACTCAGCATCAGGTATAGTTGAAGATGATTGGTTGCTAGTCTTAGAGTCAATGCCCCACCAGTGACTATTAGGAAAATTGAGGGTGATGGGGGTGAAGAGGCTGTTTTTGACATCAGAAACAGGGTCTAAGTAGCAAAACTCACTTAGCTTTCAGTGTCTTTAGAATCCAAGCAGCACCAGTGCTTTTTTAGGAAAGTAAAGCATAGGGTTTTGAAGGAACCTGTGTAAATTGACTCTACAGGTCCAAAACTAAATCTCACTAGGTTTTAAGTGTCCTTTGTATCCAAAACTTTTAAAATAAAATTTAAAAATCATCCTAAAGCATAATGGAACTGGAGGGGAAATTGAGTCTGAGTCCTGAGAAGGGACTATTGTGAGTTCATCTAGATGGTTCCATGCTTAGAGTTCATACTCTGGTAGGAAGTATTGGGATAAATGAGGTGCATGAAGAAACTGATGTGACATCATCACCAAAAGGGTCCAAGTAGTCAAACTGACTTGGCTTTCAATAGCTTTAGTATCTAAGCCACTCAAGTTTTTATTTAGGCAAACAGAGGCTTAGTGATTTGAAGGGACCTGGATGAATTCACTAGCCAGGTCTAAGACTAAATGTGAGAAGGCCTGTAGTGTCCTTTTCATCAAAATCCTTGGAGAGACTGACGTGGGCTCCTGGGCAAAGTATGGTTTGCATGAGCCATGTTCCATGTGGCCCACTGGGCTGGCCAGCCCTAAAGGTGGCCCGACAATGGCTTCTCAGTGTTGTGGGTTCTGGGCCCTATTTGGGGCTCTGTCTCCTGCATGGGCTTCCCTCCTTAGGGCCCAAAGGCTTCTGCTGCCTCAGGAGCAGGACTGGCCCTCTGTGTTCCTGAGTGACCATGTCTTGTGGAGGTCCAAGGGCCCTAGGTTTCTCTTTGCTGGGCCAAGCCTGACTGTAAGTTGAGATTGATTTAGAGGATGCAAGGGGGGCAGGCAGAGTGAGGAGGAAGAGCTGGGCTAGGACTGTTGAGGGCTGGGAGGGGGGAGGGGCGGTCCTACTCGCATGGGTTGAGCTCATGCAGAAGGTGGAAGCACAAAGCGCCAGCCTACCTGTGTGGCAGTACCACAGTGTGGGGAGGGGTGGGCTGAGGTGGCCAAGTTCTCTCAGTGGGGCCAGGAGCAGGAGGGGGTACAGGTGTGGCCACGTTGGGAGGAGCAGCAGAGCCCCAGCATGGCCCTTGAGGGAAATGGAGGCTGAAGGGAGGGGCAGCAGTCACCTCCATAAGCACCAAAGCAGCAGCCACCTCAGGGTAGCAGGAGGAGGCAGCCAGTGCAGAGGGGGCCAGGGCTGAGGAGGGGGAGGGGATGGGGGAGGGGCAGGGAAATCAGAAGGAGCCTGTGGAGGGGAAGATAGGGGCCAAGGGCGGGGAAAAGCTGAGGGAAGGAAGAGGTAGGGGAGTGGGCAGAGGGAGGGCCCCAGGCAGGGCGGGGCAGCAGCTGAGGCCCCTCACCAGGAGGCAACCCAGGATGCCACAGCCCATGGGCCGAAGGGCAGGGGGCCTTGGGCTCCCCCTCAGTCTACAGACTCCCCACAGCGAGGCCCCATTTTTGAAATGACTGCGCCTTCATTGGCTCTGTATTATAAACATGTTCACTGCTTCTTTAGGGAAACTGAGGATTAGTGATTGTAAAGCACCTCATTGAATGCTCAAAGCTGGTCCAAAACAAAAACTTACAGGTCCTTCATGGGCCACAGAATCCAAGACTTTTAAGGAATAAAATAAAATTTAAATGATACAAATATCAAATTGAACTATATTAAAAACTGAGACTGAGAAAATAGAAATGGCTATTGTTAAAATATAAACGTTGTCTATGTTGTGGGCCCAAAGTACCCCAGAAGTTCTCTGGGGCACATCAAGGAATCTTCTCCTTGAGAAACTAAACCAGAGAACAGATACACCTAGAGAGATAAGTGGAACCAGATCAGACTGAGCTAGCTTTGGGACCTCCACCCTTCATTCTGATCTCCCTAACCCCTGGGGAGATAAGTTTGGGTGTGGTTGCAGCCTTTGTGTCCTGAAGAGAGAGATGGCTTGAGAGATCCATAGCCACCCCTCACCCAATTCCTCTAGTCACTACCAGTGGGGGATGGTCCTCCACTCCTCACCTAATTCCTCTAGCCACCACCAGTGGGGGATGGTCCTCCTTCACTAAAGGAACTTTCCATAGTCAAATGGTCACCACCACCCCCATCAGTCCTCTATAAAAGAACCTGCCAGTCTCTTGCTGGAGGAGATTGGTACCTCTGAGCCACATGCTTTGTGCCTATCTCCCCATGAGAAGTCCAAGGATTTCTTTCATGGTTTCCCTCCCCCCCTTCCCTTCCCTTGACCCTAAATAAACTACCATCTCATCCTAACTGCTTTTGTGTGCAAGAGGGTGTAATTCTTTAAAGAGGAATTCCTAAGAACCCCTACCCCTAACCCCAAACCCATACCCCATTTCCCCCATAACATCTAGGATTAGGGTATAGCCCCTATTAGTGAATATCAGGGATCCTGAGGCTTAGGGAAATGAAAACATCTATGTGACATAAGAAAAAGTACCTAATATTGAACTGACTGAGTTTTCATTGGCCATATGTTGGAAACATGCCCACTGCTTGTTTAGGGGAACTGAAGATTAGTGATATAAAGGTCCTTTGTGAATTCTCAAATTAGGTAACAGTTCCACTATGAAAATGCCTTCAGTAGCCAAAGAACCCAAGATTTTTACATGTAGTATAAAATTTAAATCATATATTACATGAAAAACTGAGATTGAAGCAACCTGATGTTCTCTTGTTTCTGCTCACTTCACTCAGCATAAGTTCATATAAGTCAGTCAATCTTAGTTTTGAATGAAATTTATGAAATAAATATCAAAAGTTTAACTGATAACTGAGTACTCTGAAATTATACATGGAGGATATTATTTCACAAGTGTGTAGGACTAGTAAAAACACTAAAAGTGTAACATCTGCATGAGACACAAGACAAAGATGTTAATTGTATAATATTTTCCTTTCTGATCTCAAAGGCTCTCATGATTAGAAAAGGCTCCCCAAAGCCAGAAAAAAAGAAATGAGGAATTTGGATGCGGATTGAACCATACTATTTCTTTTGGTTTTGGTGCTGTTGTTTTTCTTTTTTGTGATTTTTCCTTTTTGATCTAATTCTTCTCTTATAACAAGACTAATGCTGAAATATAATGTTATTGTACATATATAACCAATATCAGATTACCTGCTGTCTTAGGGAGGGGGACAAGGGAGGGGAGGGAAGGAGAAAAATTGCAAATCAGAAATCTTATAAAAACAAATGTTGAAAACTATCTCTACACGTACCTGGAAAATAATTAAATACCTTTATAATTAAAATAATAATAATAATTCTAATGCAATATTCTATATGTCCACAAGATAGCACCAAAATGCTAAACTCTGCAATATCGACTTGGGCCACACGATGGCACCAAAGACCATCCCATAATATTTCTATTACCCACCAGATGGCAGCAAAAGACTGTGTTATAATCTTTAGTAGCCCTAAATTGACCAAAAACCCATTTATTAAAAGCCTACTACATGCTCCACTCTGCTCTAGGGGCTAGGATTCAAAGATCCAAATCAAATAGTCCCTGACATCAAGCTGATGTCACGACTTGCACTGAATAGGATTTAAGTGAGAGAGGGTTATGCAAAGTCACCAACCTCACTCTCTCATCCAGAGCCATCTGGGTCCAGTGGCAAGATATGTTTAAAGGCAATTGTGGTTAAGAGAATTTCCAGGGGTCACATAATTGTCTGAGTTGAAATTGCAACTTCCAACTTTAGGCCAGTGCTCTATCCATTGTGCCAACTAGCTGCCCCAAGAAATAGAATAGAGGATCAGTGGAATAGGTAACACACACAAAACATTGTATTAAATGACTATAGTCATCTACTCTCTAATAAACCCCACGACTCCAGCTTCTGGGTTAAGAACTCACTATTTGATAAAAACCTCTGGGAAATCTGGAGAATAGAATAGCAGAGACTGGACACAGACCAACATAGCAAACCATATACCAAGACAAGGTATAAATGGGTACATGATTTAGACATAAAGGGTGATACCATAAGCAAAATGGGAGAGCAAGAATTAGTTTACCTGTCAGATATATATAAAGGAAGAATTTATGAGCAAAAAAGAGGGAGAGAAAACTGTGAAATACATAATGCATATTTTTTTTATAATTTTTATTACATTAAATTAAAATGTTATTGCAAAAAGAAAACCAAGACAACCAAGATTAGAAGTAAAGCAGAGGGGCAGCTAGGTCGCACAGTGGATATAGCACCGGCCCTGGAGTCAGGAGTACCTGAGTTCAAATCCAGCCTCAAACACTTTACACACCTACTAGCTGTGTGACCCTGGGCGAGTCACTTAACCCCAATTGCCTCACTAAAAAAAAAAAAAAAAAGTAAAGCAGAAGGGGACAGCTAGGTGGCACAGTGGATAAAGCCTGGCCTGGGGTTCAGGAGTACCTGAGTTCAAAACCAGCCTCAGACACTTGACACTTACTAGCTGTGTGACCCTGGGCAAGTGACTTAATTCCCATTGCCCCACAAAAGAAGAAGAAGAAGAAGTAAAGCAGAAACCTGGAAAATCATTTTTACATGTAGTATTTCTGAGCAAGGCCTTATTTCTGAAATATATAGAGAACTGAGTCAAATTTATAAGAAAACAAGTCAATCCCCTAATTGAGAAATGGTCAAAGGACATGAACAGGTACCTTTCAGATGAAGAATTAAAGCTATTTATAGTCACCTGAAGAAATGCTTTATATGAATACTGATTCAAGAAATGGATATAAAAGCAACTCTGGGCCACCATGTTATACCTATAAGATTGTCTAATATGACACAAAAAGAAAATGATAAATGATGGAGAAGATGTGAGAAAACTGGAACACTGCTACGTTGCTGGTGGAGTTGTGACCTGATCCAACCATTCTGGAGAACAATTTGGAACTGTGCCCAAAGGGCTAGAAAACAGAGCATACCATTTGATCCAGCAATAACACTGCTAAGTCTGTATCCCAAAGAGACCTTAAAAATGGAAAAGGACCCAAAAGTAAAAATATTTAAAACAGCTCTTTTTATGGTGGTAAAGAATTGGAGATTGAGGGAATACCTATCAATTGGGGAATGGCTAAACAAGTTGGAGTATATTAAAGTTATGGAATACTATTGTTCTGTAGGAAATGATGAGTAGGCAGAATTCAGAAACAGCTGGAAAAACTTTGATGAACTGATACTGAATGAAGTGAGCAGAACCAAGAGAATATTGTACATGGGGCAGCTAGGGGGTGCAGTGGATAAAGCAGTGGCCCTGAATTCAGGAGGTTCTGAGTTCAAACCCGGCTTCAGACACTTGACACTTACGAGCTGTGTGACCCTGGGCAAGTCACTTAACCCTCATTGCCCCACAAAACAAAACAAAATTGTACAGAGGAACATGATGTGACAATCAACTAAGATAAACTAGCTCTTTTCAGCAATACGATGATCAAAGCCAATTCCAAAAATTCTATCCACATGTAGAGAAAATATTATGGAGTCTGAATGCAGGTCAAAGCATAATATTTTTGCTTTTTGATTGTTTTTTTCCTTTCTCATGGGTTTTCCCTTTTGTTCTGATTCTTCCTTCACAACATAACTAATGTGGGAACTTGTTTAACATAGTTGTATATTTATAACCTGTATTAGATGGCTTGCTTTCTTTGGGAGAGGCTGGGGGAGGGAGGGAGAAAAATTTGGAATTCAAAATCTTGTAAAATGAATGTTGAAATTATCTTTACATTTTGTTGGAAAAATAAAATACTATTAAATAGAAAAGAGATATTTTTGGCACTGAAGCCTCTTCTAATATCCTGGCACAAGAGAGATACTCAGAGGCTTCTTGCTGACTGACACTGTCCAAAGAAAGCCTGCTCCTGACTATAGGGGCTGCAAGGCCAACACTGATTGTATGTTAGAATCAGAGAGAAGAAAAATCATAGTAAGGAGTATAGACATGAAAGAGTTGGGAGAATTGCGAACAACATTCCAAGGCTCAAAAACTTGAGGAAGACTAAACTTGATGATCAAGAAAATCTGAGTTGGGCACTTCATTGTTGATTAGATTTAAATTCAAATTGCTTTAGAACATCTGCATAATGTTAGGCTATGCAGAAGAGGAAGAAGGAGGTAGGGTGTAGATTAGGGGGAACAGCACCCCTGGGGCAAGTTCCAGAACTAGATAGGCTACTTTGTTCTTCTCCTTAGTATTTCCCCTTATTTCCTTTTAATCATGAAGCATTTTTCCACTAAATTAGACACCCCTTCTGGATAATAACATTGAATAGATGAACATGGATTTGTGGGGTTCAGAAAGTGGAAGTGGGGGTTGACAACAGAGTTATGCACTATAGCACTTAGCACATTTCTTTGCACATACCAATTGCTTAACAAATGCTTTTTCATTCATTAACCCAATAATGGCTGGGAGGAGAGAGCTCCCTTTGAATAGATGTAGGGTTTGGGGCTGAGTAATTTCTCCTTGGAAAAAAATCTAAAGGAAGTGTCAAAAACATTATGAAAATGCAAGTGGGATGAGAACGTGAGAAGATGGAGTCACCATGGCAACCCTCTCTGTGACTATTTTGCAGATTAGAGGAATAGTGCCTGGTAATTTCCCCTGTGGATATACTCTGATTGCATGGAGGTTTCTCAACTGTTTCAGATGCGGGGTGGGGGTGGGGTGGGGGGGTGGCGGAAGTTCCTTTCAAAGGCAGTTGAGGGGGGGGCAGCATGTGTCAGACAAGTCAATTCATCACCACCACCTTGTCCAGCACCTCCCCGCAGACCCTGATGGAGACCAACCTGTGCTCTGCACCCATAGTTTTGGAAAGAACAGTCCTCCCAAGCCACAAGACCTGCTTCTAGTCTATTGGCATTGGAAGTGCATCACAACCTGCCCCCATTCCTGCATCTGTCATACACCCTACATTCTCCCTCCCCCCACATAGTCTAGGATCCCTCCTCCTTGCTGCTCTTGCACAAGACACTCCACCTCCCAACTCTGCCCATTTTCTCAGGGCAACTCTTGCCTGCAGGGCTCTCCCTCCTCATCTCTGCCTTCTGCTTTCCCTGACTTCTTTCAGGTCCCACTTACAATCCACCTTCTACAAGAAGCCTTTCCCAGATCTAGCTCCTGGACCTTTGTTCTCTTGATTATTTCCAATTCATTCTGTATATGGTTTGTTTGAACTTCAGCTGTTTGTATGTTGCCTCCCCTGTAGACTGTGAGGTCCTTGAGAAAAGTTATTTTCTGGCTTTTCTTTTCCTTCCTTTGTGCATGGCACTCAGTAGGCATTTGGTGAGGGGGTTCGGCGGTAGGCCGGGGTGAAGTGGAGATAGTATCTACTGGAGTTGGGGCAAAGCGCCCTGGGTCTGAACCAGTGGGCTGAATCGAGTGGTGGTGGCCCAGTGGGGGAGGGGCAAAAGCACGCCAAGCTGTTTCCGGGTCAAAGAGAAAGCAACTGTGATTACTCACAAGCCAGGCAGGCTGAGAAGAAGCCCAATCACCCCCTGGGCCACGCTGTAGCACAAACAGTGTGTCTGGGAAGCAGCGTTACACTTTAAGGAGTAAAAAGCCAAGAAACAGTAAGCCAGGATGAGTAGGCAGAGAAAGCAGAAGACCATCGAAAACTTCTTTGGGGGAAAAGTAGACCACAATACATCCTCAGAAGAAGAATATAATAATAGGGTCAAAGCTCCAACATCCAAAGCTTCCAAGAAAAATATGAACTGGTCTCAGACCATGGAAGCTCTCAAAAGGGACTTTGAAGAGAAAGTAGGAGAGATAGAATGAAGATGTAGAGAAAGAGAGGAAGGAATGGAAAGAGAAATGAGAGCAATGCAGGAGAGTCATGAGAAAAAAGTCAACAGTTTGAAAAGCCAAAAGGAAAAGGAGATTAAAAAACTGTCTGCTGAAAATAATTGCCTAAGAATTAGGATTGAACAAATGGAAGCTAGTGACCTTATGAGAAACCAAGACACAGTAAAGCAAATACAATTGAATGAAAAAAATAGAGGGCAATGTGAAATATCTCCTTGGAAAAACAGCTGACCTAGAAAATAAATCTAGGAGAGATAATTTGAAAATAATTGGACTACCTGAAAACCATGACCAACACAAGAGCTTAGACACCATCCTCCAAGAGATTGTGAGGGAAACTTGCCCTGATATTCTAGAAGCAGAAGCTAAAATAGAAATTGAAAGAATCCACCGATCACCTCCTGAAAGAGATCCCAAAAGGAAAACCTCCAGGAATATTATAGCCAAATTCCAGAACTCCCAGGTCAAGGAGAAAATATTGGAAGCAGCTACAAAAAAGGAATTTAAATTCTGTGGAGCTCCAATAAGGATAAAGCAAGATCTAACAGCTTCTACATTAAAGGACTGGAGGGCATGGAATATGATATTCCAGAAGGCAAAGGAACTGGGACTATAGCCAAAAATCACATACCCAGCAAAACTAAGCATCATCTTTCAGAGGCAAACATGGAACTTCAAGGAGAAAGAAGACTTTCAGGCATTTGTTATGAAAAGACCTGAACTGAATAGAAAATTTGACTTTCAAATACAAGACCCTAGAGAAGCATAAAAAGATAAACAGGAAAAAGACTTCATGAGGGATATTAAAAGATCAAACTATTTATATTCCTACATGGGAAGATAATACTTCAAACTCATAAGAACTATATCAGTAAGGATTTAATAGAGGACACAGGTCTGAACTGAATACGAAGGGAGGTTATGTTTTGTTCTGTGTGGGATGTCTTATGTCTGGGGCTGGATTTGGGCTTGGGGCCTCCTGGGTCCAGGGCTGGTGGATTGTCCACTGTGACACCTAACTAACCCATAATGACATCCTTAAAATAGGGTTGAGGTGTAGGAGAAATAGACTGGGGAAGGGGGAAGGGGAGAGATGGTCTGGGGAGAGGTTGTTCACATGAAGGAAACAAGAAAAAAGCTTATGGAGGGGAGGGGAAGAGGGGGAAGGAACTGGGAAGTGAGTGAACCTTAATATCCTCAGAATTGACTCAAAGAAGGACTAGCATACATACCCAAGTGGGTATAGTAATATATTTTTGCCCTGAGGGAGGGGAGGGAGATAAGGGGGGGGGGAAGGAGGGAAGGGCAGATTAGGGGAGAGAGTAGTAAAAAGCAAAATAAAAAAAAGATGTTCTGCATAACAGCACAAGTATGAAATATTGAATTGCTTGATTTCATAGGGAGGGTTGAGGAGAGAGGGAGGAAGAAAATTTGGAACATAGAATTAGCTCAAAGACCTTAAACTCATCAGAGTTGGCTCCTGGAGGGAATAACATTCACACCCAGTTGGGAGGAGAAATATATTTAACCCTAAAGGAAAGTATGAGGGGAAGAGGATAAGGAAGGAAGGGTGAAAAAAAAGGGAGTGCAGAGAAGGGGAGGGGACAGTCAGAAGTAAAACACTTTTGAGGAGGAATAGTTTAAAAGAAGATAGAAAATAGAGTAAATATCATGGGAAGGGAATAGTATGGAGAGAAATAGTTATGATGACTGTGCTGGGCTAATATGAAGAAAATTCTTTGTCAAGTTTAAGTTACTTTATTTAGGTTATGATGAACAGGATACTGTTAGAAAAACCTGGAAAGACCTACATGAACTGAAGCAGAGTGAAATGCACTGTATATAAAGTAACAGCAATAGTGTAAGATGATCTGCTGGGAAGCATGTGGTTATTTTCAGCAAGGCAATGGTCCAATATAACCCTGAAGGACTTATGAAAATGGCAACCCATCTACAGAGAAAAAAGTGATAGTATCTGAAAATAGATGGAAACACATTTTTTTCTTTTTTGGTGAGGCAATTGGGATTGGGTGGCTTGCCCGGGGTCATGCGGCTGGTGGGTGTTGGGTGTCTGGGGCCGGATTTGGGCTGGGGTGCTCCTGGTTCCAGGGCCGGTGCTCTGTCCGCTGTGCCACCTAGCTGCCCCTGGAAACACATTTTTTTTTAAATTTTTTTCTCTTTGACAATTCCTCAGTCTGAAGTTTTGGGAGTTTTTTGACTGTTGTCTCTTACAACCTAGCTAATGTGGGAATGTTTTCCATGACTACTCATGTATAACTTATTTTGAAATGCTTGAGTTCTAGTGGGTGGGGAGTGGGAATGGAGGAGGAAGAGAAGTTGGAACAATTTTCTTTTTTAAAATTGATGTTAAAATTTGTTTTTACATATATTTTGGAAAATAAATTTCTATTAAAAAAAAAAGAACACCAGTCACAAAGTATTTACCTGAAGCTATCAATATGCACTTGAGCACCTGAAGCCTCATACCCTTTCTATGTGGAATGTTTCTTCTTGATCTGAAAGGTTTTCTCTTTTGCTTTTCAGGATTCCTGGTTTTGCCCCCTTGAACCCTTCAGTGCAGACTGTTTGAAGGCTAACCTGGGCACACTATTACAATGGAAGGAAATATAAAAATCTTCCAGACTTGGGACTCTATTCATCAATCAATCAACCTTTTTAAGTCCCTACTATGTGCCAGGACCTGTGCTAACCTGTTTTGCAAATATTATCCAACTTAATCCTCATAACAACCCTGTGAGGCAGATGCTATTCTCCCCCATTTCACAAAGATTCACACAGGTGAATCCACTTGTTCAGTATCACACGGCTAGCAAGCTCCTGATTTTGTCCTGATTCCAGGCCCAGCACTCCAGAGGCATATTGAAGTCTCCTGTCACTGCTCTGTTACTGTCTGTGTCTTCTGCCATGTCAGTTAATGTTTCCTGTATGAATTGGAATGTTGAGGCATTGGGAGTGTAAAAGTTTGTTATTACTGATATTTGCCTACTGTTTGTGGTTGCTTACATTCTAATGTAGTTTATTATTTGCATTTTGTTATTGTTTGAATATCTGCTCTTACTTTGTCAGATACCATTATTTCACTCTCTACTCTTTTAGCATGACTTGTTGCATGATATGGGGGGGTACATCCATCTCCCCAGTTTTATTTCATGTATGTCTTTGTATTGCCAATGTGTTTTTTTCTGATAAAAGTATTTTATTTTTTCCAGTTTATAGTTCTCACCATTTGTTTATACAAGCTTTCCAATTTCAGATTTTTCTCCATTCCTCCCCCCTCTCCTAGACAGCAGATAATCTGATGTAGGTATATATATATATATATATATATATATATATATATATATATATATATACATACCAACATTAAACATATTTCTGACAATGAGGAAAAACCTCCAAATAGAAAAACAATAGCACCAAAACCAAAAGAAATAGTATGGTTCAATCAGCATCTCTACTCCACAGTTCTTTTTTTTCTGGATTTGGAGATCCCCTTCCATCATGAGTCCCCTGGAACTGTCCTGTACCACTGCATTGGTCAGAAGAATCTAGTCCGTCACAGTTGGTCAACACACATTGTTGATGATACTGTGTACAATGTTCTTCTGGTTCTGCTCATCTCACTCATCATCAGTTCATGCAAGTCCTTCCAGGTTTCTCTGAACTCCTCTTGCTCATCGTTTCTTACAGCACAATAGAATTCCATTAAATTCATATACCACAACTTGTTCAGCCATTCCCCAATTGATGGGCAACCCCTGAATTTCCAATTCCTTGCTACCACAAGAAGAGAAGCTATAAATAGCTTTGTACACGTAGGTTCTTTTCCCTTTTTATGATCTCTTTGGGAAAGAGACCCAAAAGTAGTATTGCTGGGTCAAAGGGTATGCACAGCTTTATAGCCCTTTGGGCAAAATTCCAGATTGCTCTCCAGAATGGTTGGATCAGTTCACAGTTCCACCAACAATGCATTCGTGTTCCAATTTTCCCACAGCTTCTCCAACATTCATTATTTTCCTTTTTCATCATATTAGCCTATCTGATAGGTGTCAGGTGGTATCTCAGAGTTGTTTTCATTTGCATCTCTCTGATCAATAGTGATTTAGAGCATTTTTTCATATGGGAATAGATAGCTTTGATTTCTTTGTGAGAAAACTGCCTGTTCATATCCTTTGACCATTTCTCAATTGGGGAATGACTTGAATTCATATAAATTTAATTTAGTTCCCTATACATTTTAGAAATGAGACCTTTATCAGAAGTACTGGCCATAAAAATTGTTTCCCAGCTTTCTGCCTCCCTTCGAATTTTGGATGCATTGCTTCTGTTTGTACATTTTTTAAATTTCATGTAATCAAAATCATCCATTTTGCATTTAATAATATTCTCTATCTCTTGTTTGGTCATAAACTGTTCTCCTTTCCAAAGATCTAAAAGGAAGACTATTCCTTTCTCTCCTAATTTACTTATGGTATCACCTCTTATGTCCAAATCATGTATCCATTTTGACCTTATTTTAGTGTAAGATGTAAGATGTTGGTCTATGCCTAATTTCTGCTATACTATCTTCCAGTTTTCCCAGCAGTTTTTGTCAAATACTGAATTCCTATCCCAGAAGCTGGAGTCTTTGGGTTTATCAAACACTGTATTATTAATGTCATTTACTATTGTGGCTCCTGTGCCTAGCCTATTCCATAGATCCTCCACTCAATTTCTTAGCCAGTAACAGATAGTTTTTATGACTGCCACTTTATATTAAAGTTTCAGATTTGGTACAGCTAACCCACCTTCCTGGTCATTTTTTCATTATTCCCCTTGATATTCTAGATTTTTTGTTTTTCCTGAAGAATTTTGTTATTATTTTTTCAAGCTCTATAAAATAATTTTTAGGTAGTCTGATTGGCATGACACTGAATAGGTAAATTAATTTAGGTAGAATTTTCATTTTTTACTATATTAGCATGAGCAATTGATATCTTTCCAATTATTTAAATCTGATTTTATTTGTGTGAAAAGTGTTTGGTACTCATGGTCATAGTGTTCCTGGGTTTGTCTTGGCAAGTAGACTCCTAAGTATTTTATATTATCTACTGTTACTTTAAATGGAATTTCTCTTTCTATCTCTTGCTGCTGGAATTTGTTGGCCATGTATTGAAATGCTGATGATTTATGTTGATTTATTTTATATCCTGCTACTTTGCTAAAGTTAATTGTTTGAAGTAATTTTTGAGTTGATTCTCTAGGATTCTCTAAGTATACCATCATATTATCTGCAAAGAGTGATAGTTTTGTTTCCTCCTTGCCTATTCTAATTCCTTTAATTCCTTTTGCTTCTCTGATTGCTAACGCTAATATTTCTAGTACAATATTGAAAAATGGAGGTCATAATGGACATCCCTGTTTCAACCCTGATCTTATTGGGAAGGCCTCTAACTTATCTCCATTACATATAATACTTGCGGATGGTTTCAGGTAGATGCTGCTTGCTGTTCTAAGGAAAGCTCCACCTATTCCTAAGCTCTCTAGTGTTTTTATTAGGAATGGGTTCTGCATTTTGTCAAAAGCTTTCTCTGCATCAATTGAGATAATCATATGATTTTGGTTATTTTCCTTATTGATGTGTTTGATTATGTTAATAGTTTTCCTAATGTTGAACCAGCCCTGCATTCCTGGCATAAATGTCACCTGCCCATAGTGTATTATATTGGTGATCATTTGTTGTAATCTCCTTGCTAATATCTTATTTAAGATTTTACAAACGATATTCATTTGGGAAATCGGTCTATAATTTTCTTTCTCTGTTTTTGCTCTGCCTGGTTTTGGTATCACCACCATAATTGTGTCATAAAATGAATTTGGTAGAACTCCTTCTTCACCTATTTTTTCCAAATAATTTGTATAATATTGGAATTAATTGTTCTTTAAATGTTTGGTAGAATTCACCTGTGAACCCATCTGGCCCTGGGGATTTTTTCTTAGGGAGTTCATTAATGGCTTGTTCAATTTATTTTTTTCTAATATGGGCTCATTTAAGGATTTTATTTCCTCTTCAGTTAACCTGGACAGATTGTATTTTTGTAAATATTTATCCATTTCTTTTAGATTGTCAAATTTATTGGCATACAGGTGGGCAAAATAAGTCCTAATTATTGGTTTAATTTCCACTTCAATTTTATTAATTTATTCTTTAATTTTCAGGATTTCAAGTTTAGTATCTAATTGGGGATTTCTAATTTGTTCTTTTTCTAGCTTTTTAAGTTGCATGCCCAATTCATTGATGTCCTCTTTCTCTTTTTTATTCATGTAAGCAGTTAGAGCTATAAAATTTCCCCTAAGCACTGCTTTGGCTGCATCCCATAGATTTTTGTATGTTGTCTCATTATTGTCATTCTCTTGGATAAAGTTATTGATTGTTTCTATGATTTGTTGTTTGGCCCATTCATTCTTCAGAATGAAATTATTTATTTTCCAATTTATTTTCAGTCTACTTTTCCATGGTTCTTTCTTACATGTAATTTTTATTGCATCATGATCTGAGAAGGATGCATTTAATATTTCTGCCTTTCTACATTTGACTATGATGTTTTGTTCCCTAATACATGGTCAGTTTTTGAAAATGTGCCATGTACTGCTGATAAAAAAGGTATATTCCTTCCTATCCCCATTCAATTTTCTCCAGGCATTCATCATGTAAAACATTTCTAGTATTCCATTCACCTCTTTCACTTCTTTCTTATTTATTTTTTGGCTAGATTTATCTAATTCTGAGAGGGGAAGATTCAGATCCCCCACTAGTATAGTATTACTGTCTAGTTCCTCTTGTAACTCATTTAACTTTTCTAAGAATTTGGATGTTATACCACTTGGTGCATACATATTTAATATTGATATTGCTTCATTATCTCTAGTGCCTTTTAGCAAGATGTAGTTTCCTTCCTTATCTCTTTTAATGAGATTTATTTTTGCCTCTGCTTTGTCTGAGATAAGGATTGCAACCCCTTCTTTTTTTTACTTTAGTTGAAGCATAATATATTTTGCTCGAGCCTTTTTACCTTTACTCTGTGTGTATCTCCCTGCTTCAAATGTGTTTCTTGTAAACAGCATATTGTAGGATTCTGGTTTTAATCCACTCTGCAACTCACTTCTGTTTTATAACAGAGTTCATCCCATTCACACTCACAGTTATTATTACTAACTGTCTTTTCCCCTCCATTCTATTTACCCCCTTTGTACTCCCCCCCTTCTTTCACCCTATTGCTCCTCACCAGTTTTGATTCTTACCCCTGCCTCCCCCAATCTGCCCTCCTTTTTTATCACCCACCTCCCTTTTCTTTACCCTTTTCCCCTTGCTTTTGCCCTCCCTTCTATCAGTTCCCCCCTTCCCCTTTTACTTCCCTAAAGAATAAGCTAAGTTTCTTTATCCAAATGAATGTATATGTTATTCCCTCTTTGAATCAAATCTAATGAGAATAGGTTAGAAACAATATTCAGCCTTCCCTTCTTTCCCTCTATTGTAATAAGTTATTTTTTTCACCTCTTCATATGATGTAATTCACCCCATCCCACTCCCATTTCTTCTTCTCCCTATAAACTCCCTTTTTAACCTCTTAATTTCCTTTATGTCATCACATCAAAGACAATTTATATTTAGACCCTCTGTGTATAATCCTTCTGTCTGCCCAAATACATACATAGTTCTCAAGAGTTATAAATATTATCTTCCTGTGTAGAGATATAAACAGTTTAACTTAATTAAGTCACCTTTTCCCCCTGTTTACTTTTTTACCCTTCTCTTGAGTCTTGTATGTTAAGATAGAATTTTCTATTCAGTTCTGGTCTTTTCCTCAGGAACCCTTGAAAGTCCCCAGTGTCATTGAATGTCCATCTTTTCCCCTGAAAGAGAATGCTCAGTTTTTCTGGGTAATATATATAAATATATAAAGGCTGCAGTCCAAGCTCCCTTGCCTTCCGGAATATCATATTCCGAGCCTTGTGATCCTTTAATGTTGAAGCTGCCAGGTCCTGAGCAATCCTGAACATGGCTCCATGATATTTAAATTGCTTCTTTCTGGCTGCTTGGAGTATTTTCTCCTTCACCTGAGAATTCTGGAATTTGGCTAAATATTCCTTGGAGTTTTCTTTTTGGGGTCTATTTCAGGAGGTGATTGGTCAATTCTTTCAATGACAATTTTATCCTACGATTCTATAATATTGGGGCAGTTCTCCTTAATAATTTCCTGGAATATGGTGTCTAGACTCTTTTTCTGATCATGGCTTTCGGGCAGTCCAGTGATTCTCAAATTATCTCTCCTCCATCTCTTTTCCAGATCAGTTGTCTTTCCAATGAGGTATTTCACATTTTCTTCTATGTTTTCATTCTTTTGATGCTGCCTGACTGATTCCTGGTGTTTCATGGATTCATTATCTTACAATTTTCCAATTTTAATTTTTAAGGCATTGTTTTCTTCATTGAGATTATGCACCTTTTTTCCAATTGGCCATATGAATTTTTAAGGCATTGTTTTCTTTAGTGAGATTATGCACCTTTTTTTTTGCATTTGGCCAGGTGAATTTTTTAAGGCATTGTTTTCTTCAGTCAGTCTTTGTGCTTCATTTTCCAAGCTGCTGATTCCTTTTTCATAATTTTCTTGTGTTGCTTTCATTTCTTTCAATTCATTTTTAAAATCCTTTTTTAGCTCATCCAAAAAGGCTTGTTGTTCTTGAGACCAATTCATCTTCCCTCTTGAGTCTTCACATTTAGGCAATTTGGGAGTATTGTCCTCATCTGAATTTGTGTTTGCCTCCTCCCTGTCAATACAGAAGCTCTCAATGGTGAGAGCTCTTTTTTGTTTCTAACTCATACTGCAGCTTATTTTTAAAAATTTTTTTTAAAGTTGAGGTCTCCTCTGGGGGCACCAGGGTTCCTGTTTCAAGCTTCTTGTATTGGGATATAGGGGCTATGTCACTGGCTCTCTACACTGAGGCCTCTATGGCTTGTATATTTTTCATCGCCCTGGAATTCCTGTCAGAGCACACTGGGATCAGTAGGCCTCGTCATGCCTGTCCTGTGTGTGGCCCTCCAGCTGGCAACCTGCCCTCTTGGCTGGTGCAGGTGGGTTTTGCCACTGTTCTGCTGCACCATCAGCTTGTTATGCCAGGATCCAAGGGCCTCAGTTCCTTGGCTGTGTACCACAGCTTCCTGCTGACTTGCCCCACCCTCACCCGCATTCTGTGCTGCAGTGAGCTGAGCCTCCTTTTTGCCTGAGTGAGACCGATCTTTCCTGAAGTTTCCTAAATTATTTCTGGTTGGAAGTCTGTGTCTCTATGCCTCTGCAGTTTCTGTAGTTTGAGAATCCTTCTAGAGGCTTGATTTAATGTTCTTTTTGAGGAAACAGAAGGATAGCTCATGCAATTTGCTAGCTACACTCCGCCATCTTGGCTCTGACCCCAATGTGATTTTTTTAATAAATGACATATTGTAAAATTTTGTTTTCTTTTCCAATCTCTCTGTCTTTTTCATTTTGTTTCCATTT
>NC_057867.1:20736110-20754579 GCF_019393635.1 Dromiciops gliroides | reverse complement strand
AAGCGATAGAGGCCTTAGTGTAGAAAGACAGTGACACAGCCCCTATTCCCTAGGACAAGAAGCTTGAAACAGGGACCATGATGCCACCAGAGCAGACTTCAACTATAAAAAAACAATAAGCTGCAGTATGAGTAAGAAACAAAAACGAGCTCTTACCATTGAGAGCCTCTGTATCAACATGGAAGAGGCAAACACAAACTCAGATGACGACAATACTATCAAATTGCCTACATGTAAAGCCTCAAGAGGGAAGATGAATTGGTCTCAAAAACAAAGAGCCTTCTTGGAAGAGCTCAAAAAGTATTTTAAAATCAATTGAGAGGGGCATCTAGGTGGCACAGTGGATAGAGTACCAGCACTGGAGTCAGGAGTGCCTGAGTTCAAATCTTGCCTCAGATACTTGACATATACTAGCTATGTGACCCTGGGCAAGTCACTTTAGCCCAATTGCTTCACCAAAAAAAAAAAAGCAATTGAGAGAGGTAGAAGAAAAAATGGGAAGAGAGCTCAAAAAGGATTTTCAAAGTCAATTGAGAGAGGGAGGGAAAAATGGGGAGAGAAATGAAAACAACATGAGAAAATTATGAAAAAAGAATCAGCAGCTTGGAAAAGGAAGCACAAAGATTGACTGAAGAAAACAAGTCCTTTAAAAATTCATTTGGCCAAATGGAAAAAAAAATTGCATAATCTCATTGAAGAAAATGATGCCTTAATAATTAAAATTGGACAGTTGGAAGATAAGGAATCCATGAGACACCTGGAATCAGTCAAGCAGAATCAAAAGAATTAAAAATAGAAGAAAATGTGAAATGCCTCATTGGAAAGAGAACTGACCTGGAAAACAAATCCAGGAGAGACAATTTGAGAATCATTGGACTGCCTGAAAGCCATGATCAGAAAAAGAGTCTAGACACCATATTCCAGGAAATTATTAAGGAGAACTGCCCTGATATTATAGAATCAGAGGATAAAATCAGCATTGAAAGAATCCACCAATCCCCTCCTGAAAGAGACCCCAAAAGGAAAACTCCAAGGAATATGGTAGCCAAATTCCAGAATTATCAGTTGAAGGAGAAAATACTCCAAGCAGCAAGAAAGAAGCAATTTAATATCATGGGGCCACAGTCAGGATTGCTCAGGACCTGGAAGCTTCAACATTAAAGAAATATGATATTCTGGAAGGCAAAGGAGCTTGGATTGCAGCCAAGAATCTATTATCCAACAAAACTGATAATTCTCTTTCAGGGGAAAAGATGGACATTCAATGAAATTGGGGACTTTTAAGGTTTCCTCATTAAAAGACGAGAACTGAATACAAAATTCTACCTTAACATACAAGACTCAAGAAAACTTTAAAAAGGTAAATGGGGGGGGGGCAGGAAGTTACTCAATAAGGTTAAACTGTTTACATCCCTACACAGGAAGATAATACTTATAACTCTTGAGAACTGTATATGTATTTGGGCAGACAGGAGGAGTATACAGGGAGGGTATAAATATAAACTGTCTTTGATGTGATGATATAAAGAAAATTAAGGGGTTAAAAAGGGAGTTTATGGGGAGAAGAGGAAAGGGGAGGTAGAATGGGGTGAATTACATCATATGAAGAGGTGAAAAAAACTATTACAATAGAGGGAAAGAAGGGAGGGGTGAACATTGTTTCAACTCTACTCTCACTAGATTTGATTCAAAGAGGGAATAACATATACTTTCATTTGTTTTTTTGTTTTTTCAGTAAGGCAATTGGGGTTAAGTGACTTGCTCAGGGTCACACAGCTAGTAAGTGTTAAGTGTCTAAGGCCGGATTTGAACTCAGGTACTCCTGACTCCAGGGCCGGTGCTGTATCCACTGCGCCACCTAGCTGCCCCCTATACTTTCATTTGGATAAAGAAACTTAACTTATTCTTTAGGGAAGTAAAAGGGAAAGGGGAAGGAAGGGAATGATAGAAGGGAGGACAAAAGCAAGGGAGAAAATGGTAAAGAAAAGGGAGGGGGTGATAGAAACAGAGGGCAGATTGGGGGAGGCAGGGCTAAGAAGCAAAACATTGGTGGGAAGGAATAGGGTGAAAGAAGGGGGGGAAAGTACAAAGGGGGTAAATAGAATGGAGGGGAATAGACAGTTAGTAATAATAACTGTGAATGCTAATGCGATGAACTCTGCCATAAAATGGAAGTGAATTGAAGAGTGGATTAAAAAACAGTATCCTACAATGTGCTGTTTACAACAAACACATTTGAAGCAGAGAGATACACACAGAGTTAAGGTAAAAGGCTGGAGCAGAATATATTATTCTTCAGCTAAAGTAAAAAAAGCAGGGGTAGCAATACTTATCTCAGACAAAGCACAGGCAAAAATAGATCTCATTAAAAGAGATAAAGAAGGAAACTATATCTTTCTAAAAGGTACTATAGATAATGAGGTAATATCAATATTAAACATGTATACGCCAAATGGTATAGCTTCCAAATTCTTAGAGAAGTTAAATGAGTTACAAGAGGAAATAGACAGTAATACTATACTGAATCTCCCCCTCTCAGAATTAGATAAATCTAGCCAAAAAAATAAATAAGAAAGAAGTGAAAGAGGTGAATAGAATATGAGAAAAGTTTGATATGATAGATGTCTGGAGAAAATTGGTTGGGGATAGAAAGGAATATGCCTTTTTCTCAGCAGTACATGTAACATTTTCAAAAAACTGACCATGTATTAGGGCACAAAAACATCATAGTCAAATGTAGAAAGGCAGAAATAGTAAATGCATCCTTCTCAGATCATGATGCAATAAAAATTACATGTAATAAAGAGCCATGGAATGGTAGACTAAAAATCAATTCAAAGCAAATAATTTCATGCTAAACAATGAGTGGGTCAGACAACAAATCATAGAAACAATCAGTAACTTTATCCAAGAAAAAGATAATAATGAGACAACATACCAAAATCTATGGGATGCAGCCAAAGCAGTGCTTAGCGCAAATGTTATGGCTCTAACTGCTTACATGAATAAAAAAGAGAAAGAAGAGATCAATGAATTGGGCATGCTACTTAAAAAGCTAGAAAGAGAACAAGTTAGAAATCCCCAATTACATACTAAACTAGAAATACTGACAATTAAAGGAGAAATTAATAAAATTGAGAGAAAGAAAACTATAGAATTAACCAATAAAAATAAGAGCTGGTTTTAAGAAAAAAAACAATAAAATAGACAAACCATTGGTTAATTTGATTGAAAAAGAAAGAAGAAAAGCAAATTACCAGTGTTAAAAATGAAAGGGGTGATTTTACCACCAATGAAGGGAAATTAAAGCAATAATTAGGAACTATTTTGCCCAACTGTATGCCAATAAATTTGACAATCTAAATGAAATGGATAAATATTTACAAAAATACAAACTTCCCAGGTTAACTGAAGAGGAAATAAAATCCTTAAATAAGTCTATATTAGAAAAAGAAATTGAACAAGCCAGTAATGAACTCCCAAAGAAAAAATCCACAGGGCCAGATGGATTTACAGGTGAATTCTACCAGACATATAAAGAACAATTAATTCTAATATTATATAAATTTTTTGGAAAAATAGGTGAAGGAGTTCTGCCAAATTCGTTTTATGACACAAATATGGTGGTGATACCAAAACTAGACAGAGCAAAAACAGAGAAAGAAAATTACAGACCAATTTCCCTAATGAATATTGATGCAAAGATCTTAAATAAGATATTAGCAAGGAGATTACAGCAAGTAATCACCAGGATAATATACTATGATCAGGTCGGATTTATACCAGGAATGCAGGGCTGGTTCAACATTAGGAAAACTATTAAGAGAATTAACCACATCAATAAGAAAACTAACCAAAATCATATGATTATCTCAAAAGATGCAGAGAAAGCTTTTGACAAAATACAGTACCCATTCCTAATAAAAACACTAGAGAACTTAGGAATAGGTAGAGCTTTCCTGAAAATAATAAGCAGTATCAACCTAAAACCATAAGCAAGCATTATATGTAATGGAAGTAAGTTAGAGGCCTTCCTAATAAGATCAGTGGTGAAACAGGGATGTCCATGATCACCTCTATTATTTAATATTGTACTAGAAATGTTAACTTTAGCAATCAGAGAAGAAAAAGGAATAAAAGGAATTAGAATAGCCAAGGAGGAAACAAAACTATCACTCTTTGCAGATGATATGATGGTATACTTAGAGAATCCTAAAGAATCAACTAAAAAATTACTTGAAAAAATGAACAACTTTAGTAAACTAGCAGGATATAAAATAAATCCACATAAATCATCAGCATTTCTATACATGACCAACAAAGTCCAGCAGCAAGAGATAGAAAGAGAAATTCCATTTAAAGTAACGGTAGATAATATAAACTACTTGAATATCCTTGCTGGAAAGGTATGAGCCTAAGCTCACACAATTTGTTCTAGAGATCTTCCCAATCAGGGAGTGGACTTGAGGTCAAGTCTACTAATACAGTTGCCTAGGATTTTTGATCTTTCAAAGCTATTTAGGACCAAACTCTTCCTCCCACTATCTGAAGTCCTGCAGAACCTAGGTGGGGGCGGTGTGGTGCAAATATAGATTACCTAATCTTGGAGCGAGCCCCTCCTCCAAGTGATTTTTTTGTTTGTTTGTTTTTATTTTTTATTTTTTGTTGTTGTTGTTGTTGTTTTTTTTTTTAGCAGGGCAATGAGGGTTAAGTGACTTGCCCAGGGTCACACAGCTAGTAAGTGTCAAGTGTCTGAGGCCGGATTTGAACTCAGGTAGTCCTGAATCCAGGGCCGGCGCTTTATCCACTGCGCCACCTAGCTGCCCCCCTCCAAGTGATTTTTAGTAAGAAATGAATAAAAAATCAAAAAGGATTTTTCCCTTGCCATGCTGGACAAATGAACCCATGCAGGTCCAGCAGAACTTAATCCCCTGCCTTTGTCTGAGTGACTGATGATAACAGGTTTGGCTTAACCTCTGCACATTATTGATGAGGTGAATCATTTAATCATAAACAGGCATTGAAGCCCCCTATACCAAAAAGCCCAACCACTGGGCCCCAGGATGCTTGTCTATGGCTTATTTAAAGGGCAGGGAGTAGAATGGGGGTCCCACACCTTTTCAAATGGAAACCCAGATTAAATTAACCACCCAACTCTTGTGGACTCTAATCTTTCTAGAGGCAAAATATAATGTCTAACAAGGGAGCAACAGCTAGCTCTAACCATTGGTTGCCATGGTGACTGGCTGTTGCCCAGGAAACCTGGAATGCTGAGTTGTTGGCATTCAGGACACCTCATTATCCAGTCTCCTTTATGATCCCTGGGCCAGGGGGAGGGGAGGACTTCTTGTCAGCTTTGTCCTAGACTGCCAGCTGAGTGCAGGTCTAAATCACCAGGGCTACAAAATATCAGGAGGTACCCACCCATGCACACATACACACACAGAGGCATATGTATTGTAGATATTGAGAGACAGAGAGAACAAAAGAAAGACCAACATAAAGATGCAGAGACACAGAGAGAAAGAAATATAGATGCTGACTGCAGAACAGTGTGCACAATGAGAAACAGAAAGCAAGCAGCTGCTGCTATGATACATGCATCAGGGAAGGAAACAGACACCATCCTAGGCACTCTGTTGACCTCCCTGTTCAGCTCCTAGCTGGGTGAGAAGAAACTGAGACCTAACAAAGTTAAGTTATTGCCCAGCATCTCACGGGTACTAAGCATCAGAGGCAGCATTTGAACCTAGGTTCTCTGCCTCTATTACAGCCAAGCCTCCATTAAAGCCAAGTTTCTTTCCATAGGACAGTTCTGCCTCCCAGAGCAGCTTCTGGCACCAAACCATGGTTGTCCCAGGAGGCATCAGAATTTGGCTTTTAATTCTCCACAAAGAAAGGCTAAAGGGCCTTAAGCTTGCATGTGGGCAAACAGGCTAATACCATAACAAATATAGGACAGCCTTTATTTTTGCGTCCTTTAGGAGAATTTCTCAAAATCCTGTGTATTCCTGACTGTGGTTCTCAGCTACTTGAATTCTTTCTTTGGACCGTGCTGGCAATATTTTTTTCTATGACCTATAAACTTTTTAATTTTGGCTCTAATATTGCTGGCAGTTTTCATTTGGGGAGTTTCTTTCTGGGGGTGACCTATAGATCCTTTCTGTTTCCTCTTTGCTTTTTTGCTTCTAAGAGGTCAAGGAAGTTGTCTTATTTAATTTCTTGAAATTTTATATCCAGGCTCTTTTGTATGGCATAGCTTTTAGGTTGTCCACCAATTCTTAAATATTTACCCCTTACTTGTTTTTCCATATCACTTCTTTTAATATGATACATATTATAATTTTATTCATTTAATAAGTTTTTCTTGTTTTCTGTATGGTACATCAAATTTATATTTTAATTACTTATATCAATAAAAGAGAGGAAAAGCACCTCAATGATTTTGGCATGCAACTAAAATATCTTAAAAATGAATAAATTACAAGTCCCCAATTAAATACCAAATTGGAAATCCAAAAATAATCAAAGGAAAGGTTCATAATTGAAATTAAGAAAACCAATGAACTAGAAGAAAGTTTTATGAAAAAACAATAAAATAATTAAAGCATTTGTTAAGTTCATTTTTAAAAGGAAAGAAGAAAACCAAATTACTATTATCAAAAATGATGATGATGAATTCACTACAAATGAAGAGGAAATTAAGACAATGTTTAGGAGTTATTTTGTCTAAGTAATATGTCAATAAATATGACAAACCAAATGAAATGGATATCTACAAAAATGAAAATTACCCAGATTAACAGAAGAAGAAATAAAATACCTGAATAGCCCAATCTTAGAGAGAGAAATTGAATAATCCATCAACAAACTTCCTAAGAAAAAATCTTCAGGACCAGATGAATTCACAAGGGAATTTTACCAAATAGTTAAAGAACACTTAATTTCAATACAAGATAAAGGATTTGGGAAAATAAGTGAAGGAGTCCTACCAAACTCCTTTTATGACATAAATGTGGTGCTGATACTGAAACCAGGAAGATGTGAGGGCCAAAGTTCAAAGGAATTTAGGGTTTTCCATAATTACCTCATCGAACCTGAAAGTTTATAGTTGCTCACACCACCAGAGACAGCTAACATGCACCACCACCACAAGGGCCAAGCACGAAAGTGCCGATTCCTGGAAGATGCCCAGCATTCCAGAAGCAGCCTAGCATTCTGGAAGCACCCTGCACCTCCCTTCAGGGAGACTTCAATCTTTCCTTCCCCAAAAGGGGAGGTCCTTTAAAAGCTGCCTATGGAGAGTTCTCTAATTTTTACCACAAAGAGACAGAACACAGAAAATTATAGACCAATTTCTCCAATGAATATTGATGCAGAAATTTTACATAACATACTAGCCAAGAGATTGTAGCAATATATCACAAGGATCATACATTATGACCAGATGACACTCATACCAAGAATGCAGGGCTTCTTCAACTTTAGGATAACGATCAGCATAAGTGACCACATCAACAACAAAACCAAAGGAAATCATATGATTATCTAAAAAGATGCAGAAAAAGCCTTTGAAAAAATATAGCACCAATTTCTACTAAAAACAAAAGAGAGCACAGGAATGAATAAATGGAGCTTACCTTAAAATGAGTAATACTTATCTAAAATCATCAGCAAACATCTATGGGCATACACTAGAAGACTTCTGAATACCATCAGGGTGAAGCAAGAATGTCCATTATCATCACTATAATTTAATATTGCTAGAAATATCAGTTGTAGCAATAGAAGAAGAAAAAGAAATTAAAACATTAAAATAGGCAATGAGAAAACAAAATTATTACTCTTTGCAGATGATATGATTCTATATGTAGATAATCCTAGAGAATCAACTAAAAAGCTACTTAAATTATTAGTAACTGCAAAGTTGCAGGATACAAAATAAATGCACATAAATCATCAGCATTTCTGTATATTACCAACAAAATCTAGCAGGAAGAGATAAAAAGAAAAATTCCATTTAAAATAACTGTAGACAATATAAAATACCTGGGAGTCTACCTGTCAAGACAAACCCATGAACTATGTGAAAATAACTATAAAACACTCTTCCTTGAGGTATAAGGTCAGTAATGGAGTCTCTGATTCAAAGGGTATGGACATTTTATTTGCTTTATTTGCATAATTCACATCACTTTATGTAATGGTTGTACCATTTCACAACTCAACCAACAATGCATTTATGTGTCTTTCCTTCCCCAAGCCCTCCAGCATTGACTGTTGTCATTTTTCACAATTTGCAGGGTGTAGGATGAAAGCTCAGGGTATTTTGAGAACATCAAGTATGACTTGTATAGCAACAATAATGAGCACAATGGATCAAGTGCAATCTGCACAGAAGTGAACGAAGATGTAAAAGAAGAAGCAAAACCCAATGATGTTTATGGTTTTGGTTCTAAAGCCATCTGATTTAAAATCTAATCAAGAAGGATGTTCCCAAGTCAGATTTTGTTGACAATCACCTCTGGTCTTCCTCAACTTTTTTGAATCTAGGAATAGTGTTCCCAGTCCTCCCAACTCTTTCAGGTACATATGTGTTGTTTTTAAGATTTTTCTTCTCTCTGATTCTAACATACAATCAATGTTTTGGCCTTGTAGCCCCTATAGTCGGGAGCAGGCTTCCTGTGGACAGTGTCAGTCAACAAGAAGCCTCTGTCTGAGTGTCTCTCTTATGCCAGGTTGTCTTGGATTAAATTATTGCTGAGAAGAGCTAAGTCTGTCAGAACTGATCATCGTATAATGTTACTGCGCACAATGTTCTCCTGGTTCTGCTCACTTCAGTCAGCATCAGTTCCTGTAAATCTTTCCAGGTTTTTCTGAAATCTCATCATTTCTGACAACACAATAGTATTCCATTAAATTCATATATTCCAAGTTATTTAGTAATTCCCCAAATGATGGGTATCTCATCAATGTCCAATTCTTTGTCTCCAAAAAAAGAGCTGTTATAAATAGTTTTGTACATGTGGGGTCCTTTTCCCTTTCCTTTTTGATGATCTCTTTGGGATAAGACTTAGTAGTGTTATTGCTGGATCAAAGGGTATGCCCAGTTTTATAACCCTCTGGGCACAGTTACCAAATTTTCTCCAGAATTGTGGGATCAGTTCACAACTCCACCAGCAATGCATTAATGTTCCAATTTTTCCACATCTTCTCCAACATTTATCATTTTCTTTTTGTGTCATATTAGTCAATCTGATAGTTGTGAGGTAGTACCTTGGTGTTGTTTTAATTTATATTTTTCTAATCAATAGAGATATAGAGCATTTCTTCAAGTGACTATAGATAGTTTAATTTCTTCATCTGAAAACTGCCTCTTCTTATCCAGCAAGTCTGAGACATCCTGACTTCCCATTCAAGAGACTTTTTATGCCCACTGGGGACCATGAAGATACATGAGGGGAAACAAGTGCCAATCAGGTTCCATTCAGGTAATAGACATTTTAAGCTGCTGAACATGTGCCAGGCTCTGTGCTACACTGGAAATATGAAGAACTGTAAGACAGTCCCTGATGTTTCCTGGAACTCACAGAGTGATGGGGGAGATGAAACAACTATGAAGAAAAAAGCTATATATGGGAAATACTGGAAATAATCAACACAAGGAAGGTGCTAGATAGAGACGTGTGGGAAAGGGGAATAGCTTCCTATAGATAGTGGGATTTTAGCTGAGACTTGAAGAAAGCCAGAGAAATCATGTGGCAGAGATGAGGAGAGAAAATGTTCCAGGTGTGGGGGACAGCCCCTGAAAGGAAATGGCCAGATCTTGGAGATGGAGGATCTTCTGCTAGGAACAGCAAGGAGGCAGGTGGTACTACACTGAAGAGTATATCACAGGAGTGAGGAGGATTAAATGGGAGTGAGAAAGATGTAAGGAAATTGGAGAGGTGACAGTGGGTACTTTACAAAAAGGCTTTGAATGCCAGAGAGGATTTTATATTTGGTCCTGAATTGACAGGGAACCACTGAATTTGACAGAGTAGAAGACAGGGATGGGGGGAGGGCCCATGGAGAGACTTGTGCTTGAGGAAGATTCTGAGAGCTGAGCATAGGACAGAGTAGAATAGGGATGTACTGGAGGTAGAGACCCCAACCAGAAGGTTGTTTCAATAGTCCATTTTGGGAAGAGATGAGGGCCACATCAAGGTAGTGGCCTTGTCAGAAGAGACAAGAGGGCACATATGAGAGCTGTTACAAAGGTAAAATTGACACATCTTGGCAACAAGTTGGTTTGGGCAGTGGTAAGAAGTCAAGAGTGAAGGATGACTCATGTTGTGGGGCTGGGTGACTAGGAGGATGCTGGTACCTTCAAGAGTAATAAGGAATTTTGAAAGGGAAAAGTATTGAGGGTAGGGGGATAAAAAGCATTCAATTTTGGACACACTGTATTTATGATGTCTCCAGAACATCTGAATGGATATATCTAATAGGCAAGGTGAAGATGAAAGCCTATAGGTCAGCAGAGAAGTTCAGATTGGACAAGTAGATCTGAGAATCATATGCATAGAGATAATAACTGAATCCTTGGGAACTGTCCAGAACAGCAAGGGAAATAGTATGGAGACAGAAGGGAAGGCAGTTCAGGACAGAGCCCAGTGGAACACTCATTGCTACCAGGAATGACCTGGATGAAGATCCAGCTGAGGATGCTGGAAAGGAGTGGCCATGGAGGGGTTCTCAGGGAGAGCTACTGTCTTTTACCTTTCTTTCTAATTCCAGTGCTCACAACGTTTCCTGGCACTTAATAGTGAGGAACAAATGTATATTAAAAGATTAAAAGGAGATCCTGGTGGGGCAGCTAGGTGGCACAGTGGATAAAGCACCAGTGCTGGACTCAGGAGTACCTGAGTTCAAATCTGGCCTCAGACACTTGATATTTACTAGCTGTGTGACCCTGGGTAAGTCACTTAAAGCTCACTGCCCCAAAGGAAAAAAAAAAGAAAAACAACAACCAAAAAAAGGACATCCTAACGGGAATCATGTCACAGAAACTTAGTTAAAAGTATCATTAGAAGGGTGAACTTCAAAGTGATCAGACAGATTGAGGATAAAAAATTAGGTTAGATTTGACATCTAAGACAGTGACATCAGGGAGAGATGTTTCAGTTGAATGATGAGGAGAGAAGGCAGACTAGAGAGTTAAGGAGAGAAAGGAAAGCAAATAGAAGTGACTATTGTAAAATGCTTTTTCAAGGAGTTTATCCACAAAAGGGAGGTCATATGTGGAACAATAATTAGGGGGATGGATCGATCCAGGGAGAGGATATTAAGGATGGGAGAGTCATAGACATGTTTGTAGGCAGGGGAAAGAAGCCAGTGCATAGGGAGAGGTTGAAGAAAATGTAAATAATGGGGATGATAGAGGGAGCAAGCTGCTGGAGCAAATGGGCTGAAAGGGGACCACTTGTCCACATAGAGAGGGGTTTTGCTCAAGAAGAAGTAAGCACATCTCTATGTGTGCAACAGGGTGGAGGAGGGAACAGTGGCAGAAGGCATCTGAGGGATGTGAGAAGAAGATTGGAGAAGGAGGAACTCTCAGAGATTGACCTCCATATTGTCAGTAAAATGTGAGGCAAGGCTCTCAGCTAAGGGGTGGGTGAGTGTGGGGAAGAGCAATGGGAGGATTGAGGAGAGATGGGAATTTTCTGAAGAGCCACTGTGGTGAGTGAGATAGGGAGCTAATCAGAGAAGTACAAAAAGATTATCTTGGGTCTCCAGGAATAGCTTTGTCACCTTTAGGGAAAACTACATGCTGTTTTAGTAGGGAAGGAAGATGCAGGGACCAAACCCATGTTGGGGAAAAAAACATTAGTCCTATCAGACAGGACTTGGAATTGAAATTTCAAAAATACCTTGGTGAATTTAACATCAGACCTTTCCAATTTTCTGTCGATGATTTTTAGCTGCACTAATTTTATTTTTACAAAAAAGCCAAGATGGCTGAGAGAAAGCAGCAAGCTGCCTGAGCTCTCCTTCTGTTCCCTCAAAAAGAACATTAAATCGAGCCTCTGGACGGATTCTGAAACTACAGAACCTGCAAAGGGACGAGAGATACAGTCCTCCAACCAGAGATAATTTAGAAGACTTCAGGAAAAGGTCGGTCTGACTCAGGCAAAAGAGAGGCCCAGCGCAGGGCAGCAGCCCAGTGCCGAGGGGGTCGGGTCAAGTCAGCAGGAGCTGCGGGCCACAACTGAACAATTGAGGCCCATGGAACCTGATTCAAATATCTGGTGGCCAAGAACGACAGTGGAAAAACCTACCTGCACCTGCCGGGAGGACCACAAACGGGTCAGGCAGGAACAGACGCCAGGAGAGGGCGCCTGGCTAGCCAAGTGCACCCAGACAGGAAGTGCAGGGTGGGGGATCTCCACACACCATAAAGGCCTCAGAGTAAAAAACCAGTCACACAGCACCTATACCCCTGCACAAGAAGCCCAAAACAGAGACCCTGGTGCACCCAGAGCAGACCTCAACTTAAAAAATAAATAAATAAGCTGCAATAATGAGTAAGAAGCAAAAAAGAGCCCACTCCATTGAGAGCTTCTGTATCAATAGGGAAGAAGCCAACACAAACTCAGATGAGGACAATACCCTCAAATTGCCTACATGTGAAGCCTCACAAGGGCAGGTGAATTGGTCTCAAGAAGAAAAAGCCTACCTGGAAGAGCTCAAAAAGGATATTAAAAATCAATTGAGAGAGGTAGAAGAAAAAATGGGGAGAGATATGAAAGCAAACCAAGAAAACTATGCAAAAAGAATCAGCAGCTTGGAAAAGGAAGCACAAAGATTGACTGAAGAAAACAAAGCCTTAAAAAATTCATTTGGCCAAATGGAAAAAAAGGTGCATAATCTCACTGAAGAATACAATACCTTAAAAAATTCACTTGGCCAAATGGAAAAAAAGGTGCATAATCTCACTGAAGCAAACAATGCCTTAAAAATTAAAGTGGGACAGTTGGAAGATAGGGAATCCATGAGACACCAGGAATCAGTCAAGCAGAATAAAAAAAATGAAAAAATAGAAGAAAATGTGAAATACCTCATTGGAAAGACAACTGATCTGGAAAACAGATCAAGGAGAGACAATCTGAGAATCATTGGACTGCCTGAAAGCCATGACCAGAAAAAGAATCTAGACACCATATTCCAGGAAATTATTAAGGAGAACTGCCCTAATATCACAGAACCAGAGGATAAAATCATCATTGAAAGAATCCACTGATCACCTCCTGAAAGAAACCCCAAAAGGAAAACTCCAAGGAATATTGTAGCCAAATTCCAGAATTATCAGGTGAAGGAGAAAATACTCCAAGCAGCCAGAAAGAAGCAATTTAAATATCATGGAGCCACAGTCAGGATTGCTCAGGACCTGGCAGCTTCAACATTAAAGGACCGCAAGGCTTGGAATATGATATTCTGGAAGGCAAAGGAGCTTGGATTGCAGCCAAGAATCTATTACCCAGCAAAAATGTGCATTTTCTTTCAGGGGAAAAGATGGACATTTAATGACATTGGGGACATTCAATCTTTCCTGGTGAAAAGACCAGAACTGAATAGAAAATTTGATCTCAACATACAAGACTCAAGAGAAGTTTAAAAAGGTAAACAGAGGGGGAATAAAAAAGGTTACCCTATTAGGTTAAACTATTTATATCCCTACACAGGAAGATAATACTCATAACTCTTAAGAATTGTAAATGTATTTGGGCAGAGAGAAGGACTTTATATAGAGGGTATAAATATAAATTGTCTTTGATGTGATGATACAAAAGAATTAAGGGGTTAAAAAGGGAGTCTATGGGGA
Source organism: Dromiciops gliroides (assembly GCF_019393635.1). Taxonomy (NCBI): domain Eukaryota; kingdom Metazoa; phylum Chordata; class Mammalia; order Microbiotheria; family Microbiotheriidae; genus Dromiciops; species Dromiciops gliroides. Next base: position 20,740,715 of record NC_057867.1, on the reverse strand, counting down.
GGAGAGGAAAGGGGAGGTAGAATGGGATGAATTATATCATATGAAGAGGTGGAAAAAAACCTATTACAACAGAGGGAAAGAAAGGAGGGGGGAACATTGTTTCAACCCTATTCTCATTAGATTTGACTCAAAGAGGGAATAATATATACGTTCATTGGGATAAAGAAACTTAACTCATTCTTTAGGGAAACAAAAGGGGAAGGAAAAGGGGGGACTGATAGAACGGAGGACAAAAGCAAGGGAGAAAAGGGTAAAGAAAAGAGAGGGGGGTGATAAAAAGGGAGGGCAGATCAGGGGAGGCACGGGTAAGAAGTAAAACATCGGTGAGGAGGAATAGGGTGAAAGAAGGGGGGAAAAGTACAAAGGGGGTAAATAGAATGGAGGGGAATAGACAGTAATAATAACTGTGAATGTGAATGGGATGAACTCTGCTATAAAACGGAAGCGAATTGCAGAGTGGATTAAAAACCAGAACCCTACAATATGCCGTTTACAAGAAACACATCTGAAGCAGAGAGATACACACAGAGTAAAGGTAAAAGGCTGGAGCAGAATATATTATGCCTCAGCTAAAGTAAAAAACGCAGGGGTAGCAATCCTTATCTCAGACAAAGTGCAGGCAAAAATAAATCTCATTAAAAGAGATAAGGAAGGAAATTACATCTTACTTAAAGGTACTATAGATAATGAAGTAATATCAATATTAAATATGTGTGCGCCAAGTGGTATAGCATCCAAGTTCTTAGAGGAGAAGTTAAATGAGTTACAAGAGGAATTAGACAGTAATACTATACTAATGGGGGATCTGAGTCTCCCCCTCTCAGAATTAGATAAATCTAGCCAAAAAATAAATAAGAAAGAGGTGAATAGATTACTAGAAAAGTTAGACATGATAGATGTCTGGAGAAAATTGAATAGGGATAGAAAGGAATATACCTTTTTCTCAGCAGTACATGGCACATTTTCAAAAATTGACCATGTATTAGGGCACAAAAACATCATAGTCAAATGTAGAAAGGCAGAAATAGTAAATGCATCCTTCTCAGATCATGATGCAATAAAAATTACATGTAAGAAAGAGCCAGGGAAAAGTAGAATGAAAATCATTTGGAAACTAAATAATTTCATTCTAAAGAATGAATGGGCCAAACAAGAAATCATAGAAAAAATCAATAACTTTATCCAAGAGAATGGCAATAATGAGACAACATACCAGAATCTATGGGATGCAGCCAAAGCAGTGCTTAGGGGAAATTTTATAGATCTAAATGCTTACATGAATAAAAAAGAGAAAGAGGAGATTAATTAATTGGGCGTGCAACTTAAAAAGCTAGAACAAGAACAAATTAGAAATCCCCAATTAGACACTAAATTAGAGATCCTGAAAATTAAAGGAGAAATTAATAAGATTGAAAGCAAGAAAACTATAGAATTCGTCAATAAAACTGAGAGCTGGTTTTATGAAAAAACCAATAAAATAGATAAAATATTGGTTAATTTGATTAAAAAAAGAAAGAAGAAAACCAAATTACCAGTATCAAAAATGAAAAGGGTGATGATACCACCAATGAAGTGGAAATTAAATCAATAATTAGGAATTATTTTGCCCAACTGTATGCCAAAAAATTTGACAATCTAAATGAAATAGATGAATATTTACAAAAATAAAAACTGCCCAGGTTAACTGAAGAAGAAATAAAATCCTTAAATAAACCCATATTTGAAAAAGAAATTGAGAACTCCCTCAGAAAAGATCCCCAGGGCCAGATGGGTTTACAGGTGAATTTCACCAAAAATTTAAAGAACAATTAATTCCAATATTATACAAATTATTTGGAAAAATAGGTGAAGAAGGAGTTCTACCAAATTCGTTTTATGACACAAATATGGTGGTGATACCAAAACCAGGCAAAGCAAAAACAGAGAAAGCAAATTATAGACCAATTTCCCTAATGAATATTGATGCTAAAATCTTAAATAAGATATTAACAAGGAGATTACAGCAAGTGATCGCCAGGATAATACACTATGACCAGGTGGGATTTATACCAGGAATGCAGGGCTGGTTCAACATTAGGAAAACTATTAACATAATCAACCACATCAATAAGAAAACCAACCAAAATCATATGATTGTCTCAATAGATGCAGAGAAAGCTTTGACAAAATACAAGACCCATTCCTAATAAAAACACTGGAGAGTTTAGGAATAGGTGGAACTTTCCTTATAATAATAAACAGTATCTACCTAAAGTCATCAGCAAGTATTATATGCAATGGAGATACATTAGAGGCCTTCCCAATAAGATCAGGGGTGAAACAGGGATGTCCATTATCACCCCTATTATTTAATATTGTACTAGAAATATTAGCTTTAGCAATCAGAGAAGAGAAAGGAATTAAGGGAATTAGAATAGGCAAGGAGGAAACAAAACTATCACTCTTTGCAGATGATATGATAGTATACTTAAGGAATCCTAGAGAATCAACTCAAAAATTACTTGAAACAATTAACAACTTTAGCAAAGTAGCAGGATATAAAATAAATCCACATAAACATCAGCATTTCTGTACATGACCAACAAAGTCCAGCAGCAAGAGAAAGAAAGAGAAATTCCATTTAAAGTAACGTTAGATAATATAAAATACTTGGGAGTCTACTTGCCAAGACAAACCGAGGAACTCTTTGAACACAACTACCAAACACTCTTCACACAAATCAAATCAGATCTAAATAATTGGAAAGATATCAATTGCTCATGGATAGGCAGAGCTAATATAGTAAAAATTACAATACTGCCTAAATTAATTTACTTATTCAGTGCCATACCAATCAGACTACCTAAAAATTATTTTATACAGCTAGAAAAAATAATAACAAAATTCATCTGGAAAAACAAAAAATCAAGAATATCCAGTGAAATAATGAAAAAAAAAATTCACAGGAAGGTGGGTTAGTGGTACCAAACCTGGAGCTTTACTATAAAGCGGCAGTCATCAAAACTATCTGGTACTGGCTAAAAAATAGGGTGGTAGATCAATGGAATATGCTAGGCTCAGGAAATGCAGTAGTAAATGACACTAGTAATGTAGTGTTTGATAAACCCAAAGACTCCAGCTTCTGGGACAAAAACTGCTGGGAAAACTGGAAAACTGCTGGAATATGGAGAAATTAGGCATAGACCAACATCTTACACCTTATACTAAAGTAAGGTCAAAATGGATACATGATTTAGACATAAGAGGTGATACCATAGGTAAATTAGGAGAGAAAGGAATAGTCTACCTTTCAGATCTTTGGAAAGGAAAACAGTTTTTGACCAAACAAGAGATGGAGTATATTATAAAATGCAAAATGGATGATTTTGATTACATTAAATTAAAAAAAAAATTTGTACAAACAGAAGCAATGCATCCAAAATTAGAAGGGAAGCAGAAAGCTGGGAAACAATTTTTGAGGCCAGTACTTCTGATAAAGGCCTCATCTCTAAAATATATAGGGAACTAAATCAAATTTATAAGAACCCACGTCATTCCCCAATTGAGAAATGGTCAAAGGATATGAACAGGCAGTTTTCTGATGAAGAAACCATAGCTATCTATTCCCATATGAAAAAATGCTCTAAATCTCTAATGATTAGAGAGATGCAAATAAAAACAACTCTGAGGTACCACCTGACACCTATCAGATTGACTAAAATGACAAAAAAGGAAAATAATAAATGTTGGAGAAGCTGTGGGAAAATTGGAACACTAATGCATTGTTGGTGGAGCTGTGAACTGATCCAACCATTCTGGAGAGCAATTTGGAATTATGCCCAAAGGGCGATAAAGCTGTGCATACTCTTTGACCCAGAAATACTACTTTTGGGTCTTTTTCCCAAAGAAATCATGGAAAGGGGAAAGGGACCCACATATACAAAAATATTTATAGCTGCTCTTTATGTGGTGGCAAGGAATTGGAAGTTGAGGGGGTGCCCATCAATTGGGGAATGGCTGGACAAGTTGTGGTATATGAATACAATGGAATACTATTATGCTCTAAGAAATGATGAGCAGGAGGAGTTCAGAGAAACCTGGAGGGTCTTGTGTGAGCTGATGATGAGTGAGATGAGCAGAACCAGAAGAACACTGTACACAGTATCATCAACATTGAGTGTTGATCTACTGTGATGGACTATATTCTTCTCACCAATGCACTGGCACAGAAGAGTTCCAGGGAAGTTGTGATGGAAAAGGATCTCTAAATCCAAGAAAAACAAACAAAAAAAGAACTGCGGAGTATAGATGCTGAATGAACCATACTATTGCTTTTGTTTTTGATGCTGTTGTTTTTTTTTTTTCTATTTTGAGGTTTTTCATCATTGCTCTGATTTTTTCTCTTATAATATGACTAATGCAGAAATATGTTTAATGTGTATATATATATATAACCTATATCAGATTATCTGCTGTCTAGGGGAGGGGGGGAGGGAGGGGAGGGAGGGAGAAAAATCTGAAATTGTAAAGCTTGTATAAACAAAAGTTGAGAATTATCTTTACATGTAACGGAAAAAAAATAAAATACTTTATTAATTAAAAAAAACAAAAACAAAAAAAACACCA